>NC_086382.1:75751147-76051147 GCF_036588685.1 Mytilus trossulus | reverse complement strand
ACCGAAGTCATCTGTGGTAGATATGTATGTGCATCTGTTATACAGAATCGTTGTTGAAGTTTTTGCTTGTTCGTATTCTGTTTCGTCCATATCAGATCAGCTAATATCTGATAATAAAATGGTCCTCCCCCTTTTTCTCTCCCTCTTTTGTCTTTAAGTTGGTAGAACCCATTTACTGAAATGATCTTAACTTACTAAGACCGACTCAAAATCACGTGGAAAAAAACTAAATTCGGCGTGATCTCTAACTGACACAAATATAACAGCATGATTTATATATTTTAACTTTTCTACGAACAACGATCATGGAAAGTAGACTATTCATAAACATACATTTTGACATAATTGAGCTCTCAAATAAATACTTTCTGATTGTAAATTACAGTAAAAAAACAAGTATATATAATGCCAATGTATAAAACTAGTACATAATGCCAACGTATTTTGAGCACTGAAAGTTAATATGCATTTTAAATGTATAAAAAACTACTTGTAAATTACTAGGTTCACAAACAAATGCCTATAAATGTCCGATCTTGAAATATTTCTGATGAAGATCGCTATTCAAACATCTCCCTGAGCGATATAAAAAATGTGAAATGTTAAGATGGCAAGTTAACAATGGAGATCAATTTCGTTGTTGACATCAACATTTAAAAAATAAACAAAGATATTAATTTCAATTGTCCATCAACACTTCTGGAGAATGTATCAGTTTTCTTCCAAACAAAGCACTAATGTTTCCCACAATGCACCTTTTCTTCACATCATAGTTGTGAACAATTGTTGCTCATTTGGACCCATATCTGGAAGAAAAAAGCATCTTTACTTTATAAATGACGGGTACTCAAAATAAAACACTATTTTTGACATTCTGCACAAAACTTGGCAAACAAACTTCAAGTCATTAGGAAAATCAGCAAGAAACCACTCGAGATTATTGGTCATTAGGGTCCCAGTTATTGTCCAGAAGAATGGACTCTCCAAATTACTTTCCGGGTGACCGGGAATTGACCTGGGGGTACACGAGTCTTAATAATAGGTCGGGGTAGATTGGGGCGATTTTATGCATATCAAGTGAACTTCATCTTTCTCGGTTATTTGACTTGGTAACAATAATGAGGCTTCTATTGTCACGTCTGGAAATATCAAAACATTAAATTTTAAGTTTCATCCGTAAATCTCTTGTTTAGAAAATATGACCCCTGGGGCTTTTATTATTTTCTCTATAGTCATAAAAATGCAGATAAATAGATGAATGATTTGATGGTAAATTGCAGGAAATGAATCGATGTATTCTATTGTTTGGTGGTATGGGAACCTTTACAGAACAAACTGTTGAGTGTTTTTATACAGGAAATATTTAGTTTAAGTATTAACCAAATAGAGACAATACTTCGGACAGAATCAATTACTTTAATAAATTGTCTGAGGCAGGGGTTCATCCAAACTTGTTTAGTCTATTTTGATATAAAATCGTTAGCATTCAAACTTTGTTTTGTTAGTATTGTCTGCCTAACCATGGCTTAACCAGACATAACTTGATATTGATTTTGTATCGATACGACACTCTTTTCAATTATGTCTTAATTAAAGAAATATTGGACAGATTCGTTTATTTCAAGTTGACTCTCAAAAAAAATTTAAAAAAATATAATCAATATTGTAATAAGATCAATCAATAGACCTGTTTTGCTTTTATTTTTTGCTCATTCTAGCATCTGAACGTTAACAATTGTAATCAAACTAAATTATCATCGAAATGCGCATCCGGTTGACCAACATTATGCAGTTAAATGTTATCATCACCACGTTATTAGTGCAGTGCAGGAGCACCTTATTACAATGTGTAATATATATAAAAGATCAAGATACTAAGCTCTTATTTCAAGTTATAATTCCACCAGACTTAATTACAGAAATCTGACCACATCTGTCCAGTTGTTAACACTGATATCGATTTGGACAAAATAACACCACAGATATCAGATTAGAACAAAGTACATGTCAATGACTGTCCACAGGTATAATGACCATCTATTAGGTTTCCTGCATCGTATATCATTTTTATCCTTAATTACACGATGAGGTATAGAACATACAGGTTAGATAGAGAAATCAATCATCTACATGTATCACGGATTACCTTCCTTATACATTACATATATTGATTCCTATGGATACTAATTATTTTATCTCTGGCATAATAATACCTGTCAATCTAATCATTAAGAGCAAATTAAAGATAATTATTCCAATACGATTATTTTTGTTTGATTTGTAAGTACCCTTGTTGTGGAATTATTTTTCAATGTCTAGCTAAATGCTACCCATGCCTTGCTTATACAACTTCCTTGTTTGAAGCTTCATTGTAGCTTTCAGATGAAGAACATCAATAAAGACGATGTTCCTTTCCTGTTTGTGCTTTATGGTGTTGCTGTGAATGTTTGTGTGTATACTGATTTTGTAACACGAAAAGATACCCCACATTCTTTATTTTCTTTCTATTGACTGTCATCTCAACAGTGCAATGTTGTCTTTCTTTATAAAATAATAGTCTATACATTTGTGTGTATTTACCAAAGTCCTACCAACTATAGGAATACAACATATAAACTTTATGCATATAGTATTCACTATATAACAGAAGGTTGTCAGATCTTTAATTTCTATTTTCTACCCCACCCCCAGATAGACTATTGGAATTTGCAGTTTATATGAATACACATCATTATTTATGCATTACAATTGGTACTAAATAATAAACAATATTGCTAAAAGTTACGAACAGTCATTATACAAAACTTAGCAGAAGTGGTAAAATTTCCTTAACTTAGCTGGTTTAAATTATTTAATAAAAAAAAAATCAAAATTAAACTTACCTTTTAATCTACTATTTGTTTTAAAACTGGTGGGTGTCTTCAATAACCAAGCGGCAATGTCTATAAACATTTCGTTCTCGGGCTCGCTCGTCGTGACCTCGGCAGATGTCTCGATGTCGACAGGTTCACTCAATCTAGTGTGTGGTTGAGGAATGTGATCAAACTGAGTATTTGAATTTAACAGTGACGGCGTAGCTTCTGAACTTTGACTTGAAATTTCATCTTCACTACAGTTTTCTATTTTAATATCTGTTGGAGACATACATGAATTGTCCATATCTAATACTGTTTGTAGATATTTTATATAATCAACCGCTCGTCTCAAAGTGTCAACTTTACTGAGTTTTTTATTTTCCGCACCTCCTGGAACGTGCAATCGTAAAGTTTCATATCCTAAATTAATCATTTTAACTCGCCTCCGTTCCCGAGCATTTCTCTTCGACATGACCAGAGGTTTCTTCCCCGCCGATTTCCCTCCAATTGGTTGCTGTTGGTGACTAAACTGATAATTCAACTTTCCATTCGTCATATTTGATCTATTAATGATTTGCAGGTTATCTAATGACTGCAGAGGAGTATCGAAATGCCCGTTTAAAGACAATGTATTTGGCTTAATAAGAACATATTGTTGCAAAATTCTGTTTGCGTCCATCTTTCGCAAATTTCAATCCCGTTATCTTTTTTTTTTAAATAAATTTATGTCGTGTGGCGGTCGCGTGCCTATCCATTATTTTGCTTTTTCATTTTTCCATTGGAGAAGCAGAGCGCGACGACAGATTTAATTTGATTGGCAATTGGAAACTGGAGGGTGGTACTATTCGCGAGTAGACCAGGTAAAAAGGTGACCGCCCACCGTAGCGGCAGACGACAACTTGACAAAGATGTGTATAATGTAGGATCGAAAAAATCGATTTGAAGTATTTGGGGTGTCTATATTTAAATATAAAGTAGAAATAAGCAATATTAATTTTTAACAAGAACATGAGAATCAAAAAATATTATAAAAATCACGTGATTAAAATATTAATTTCTTGCTCAAGTAATTTAGTCTCGTCATGATTTTGACGATTGTAAGTTTACTCTTCTTTTATTGAATGAGAAATTGCGTCGACTATTATTCATCAATTTTCTTTTATTTAAATTAACGTTCTTTATAGTTATCAAATGTATTCTCTAACTTTCAAATGGACTGGCTATAAATTAGTTTGTAGTTCAAATGTACTCAATTGAACAACGGGTGTAAACATTTGATTTAAAATATAAAGGCATTACAGAAGATTTGTATAGTGAAGCACGTTTCCAGCAGAGAGAGTTTGGAGACAGTGTTTGTCCGGTCGTGTTTCGTCAATGGTCTTTTTAAACACACTTTCCCGCCCATTTAAAAATCTAATTCATCAAAAGCGTTAATTATTAGGAGGATGTTCTTCTTTTCTCTTACATTAAAATTCTACAGGTGTGCTTAAACAAATATAAACAAACCGAGAATGACGAAACTCATAACACACTAAGCCAATGTTATTGGTACAGTATAAACAAATCTGTTTAGTAAGAGTAAACTTTCAATATTTATTTATTTTTCTTAAAAGTTTGGAAGGCGACAGTAAAGATTTATAGAAGATTATCACCTTTGCAGTATATGATCAGACAATTTACTTTGATACACGTATTTCAATAGGGATCATGACTGTATCCTTTTTAGTTTGTCGCCTCTGTAAAGTTAACACACAAACTACCGCCGACTATTATAATAATAACATTGCCGAGTATTTTCAAAGGTAACATTCATGTCAATAAACCTTAATGTAGATTTAATGTTACGATTTACAAATTTTGTTTAATTTTGACCATATACCGTTTCCAACATCAATCACTTCATCACATAGGGGTTATTATAAGCTTAATACCGTTTGAAGAGAATTACAAACAGTTTACATCAATGGGTTGTGTTTTATGTATATTTATGATATGTATAGTGAAACTATCCTCATAATAGCTATATTCTTAATTAATCTTCGTTAACTATAACTTCTTTCATATTAAAAAAAAAATATTCATAGCAGGACATGATTTAAGCATTTTTTCCTCTTTTATTCCCAGTTGATAAATTCTTATATCATAAAGGTTCAACTATAAGGCGATGTTCACCTTAGATATATTTAGCTATTATTGTCTGTCGTCCCTTAGATCGTCTAGCTCTTAACTGTCCTTATACGTGTTTATATATATATACATCTCTGGCTTTGCATTTTTAGGTTTGACTGTCCCTGCGGTGGAGGTTAATCTAGAAAAGCGTTTCGAATGAGCGAAATGTACGAGAGATATTTACCAATCATTATACGGTAACTCAATATTTCATAATATAAATCATTCATTGAAATTTATTTCGGCTGAAGGTTTTAAATCCTCGCCTGATTACTGATAATTTACAGGAGTTGTCTCGTGTTAATTATCATTGTGGAATATTCGATATGATGTCTAGAGCTGGTTCTCTGCCGACTACTACACTTTGAGGGTAACGTTTAAGTTCAAGCGGATTCCAGTCCATTGGAGATGCACACTCTATCAAGTATACTGTAACGTGTGTTATTTCGGTAATTGAAATCTTTCAAGGTTTCTCTTTACAAAATTTTTATTTAAAATATTTATTTGCCACCCTTATGAAATTAAATCCCAATTATGAACGCCAATAAATATTAATATGATTTTCCTTCTCATAACAAAACATAGAACCACACTTTTTATAATTATTCCATTTTTATAGAATTAAATCGTCTTCTAGCCTAATTATGACGACAACCCAGATCTATTTTGTTGGCGGAACAATACGTTTACGTGCTGCGGTGTCACCATTTAACCATAATGATGCTTGAAGGCATTATGACCAGTGTCACTAAATCATCAAACTATCTCGTTATTCGAGAATACCATTTTTTTATATAAATAAAAGGGCTTCTCGATAATAATATAAGTATTTAATCGTTGACAAAGAAGACCATTTAAGTTGATTATCTTTGTGAATTATCTCCCGACGATTCTAAGCAGCTTTTAAGTTGTATATAATTACGATCATCAAGACTACTATTTTTGTCATATATTTATGACCAATTTTTCCAATTTCTATTCATAATATGACATAGCAGTTAGATGAAATAATTGAAATATATGTTTTTCCTGTCGAGCAAATTCGAGCTGGTGATTATGACAACTTTAAGAGATTTACTACCGTCCGACCTTGTAAATAAGGCGTAGACGGGTTTTATGTACAGACTCACGCGTAAAGGTTGAATTATATAGTATACGGTTCTATGGATTTTTAGAATCCGCCTGAAATATTGCTAATTATTAAAGGAATGCCTGCGACATTCTCGCGTAGGTTGGCTTATATCTTACCCGAATAAAGCAGTCGTTAAATTCTACTGCTCTACGATGCCTACATTGACGCCTTGATGCATAGTCGTCTTTTCAAGCACGAACAATAGGAGAAATTGATTGAAGTGAGGCTGTAGATTTAAAAAAAAGGAGTCGACTAATGCCGCTACAAGGCAGCACTCACACCTGCGAAGTGGTAAGGGATTAGTTGCCATCACTTGTTTCCCAATCCACTATAAACAAATATGGGGCAGATATCATTTAACATGCATTCCTGGACCATATCAAATAAACAGGAACTATTTTGGCATCAGACAAACACATTATATGTAACAGCATAACTGTACCATACAATTTCGCTATTAAACATTAGGCAAACTAGACGTACTTCTAGTTATTACATACACAAAAATTAGAAACAACAGAAGCACTTTTACATTGATAAACATTAGAAACAACAGACGCACTTTAACATTCATAAACATAAGAAACAAACAGAAGCTCTTTTACATTCATAAACATTAGAAACAAACAGAAGCTCTTTTACATTCATAAACATAAGAAACAACAGAAGCACTTTTACATTCATAAACATTCTCAGCACAGAAGCACTACTGCAATGTAGTATTATATTTACAAACATTAGAAACAACAAAAGCAATTTTATATGTATAAACATTCTAGACAAACCAGAAGCACTAAACCAAAATGTAATATACTTTCTCAACTAGACAAGTTTGCCCCCACGAGACCTGCCTCTCTTCAATTTTAATTCTATGCTTGTAAACAAAGGTAATTTTTGTACTTGTCATTTCTGACAATAATATGCAAAGCGAGGGATACCGTACCTCATTAATTATATTGACAACCACCAAAATTACTGCTCGGATTTGAATGGAATTATTGTCGCCATTTTGGTTTCATTACACGGACAATACAAATAATAAGTACTCTTCAATGATAGCTAGCTTTGACTGTTTCTTTATCAAACAATAACAAAATGCTTGAGCAAACTATGGTTTAATCACTAAGCACGTACCAGCACACGAAAGGTCGCGTGTCGTTCTTCTGTTACTCGAGCGTAACCAAGGCATTCAGTGAAATATGATCATTTCTCGTATGCAGAATATGAAATAGGACGAGGCGCATAATTAAACCACAAGAAAAAGTTAGTAATGTCAATATAGAACGGATCCCAAACAATAATCAAAATGCAATGTAATAAATGTATATGAATACAGTTTTAAGATTCATAATGAGATACAAATGTGCCTAAAGGCCAAAAACTGTTAATTTTGTGTTTAAGCGCAAATATTAAAACATTCTTTTTTATATATAAAAACAAAAATATTACGCAGTCGTCAATCTTGGATGAAAGATTGATCCCAATGAACAACTGATTCTTTGAAGGAATAATATAATAAGTGAATTTTCATTAATTAATTGCCCGACCACAGCATTTTTTGTGCAAATAAATTCGAAAAAAAAACGCGCAGTCGTATAAATTAGCAAGTCTATAAAAAAAAATTATTGCTTGTTGCAATACACCTTACAGATCCGTGACGAATTCGATTGGTACAAGTATTTCCCAAAGAAATGATGGGTGTAACCTGAGTTTATATCTAGTAAAAAATCCCTCTAAAAATAGCTTTTCGATGGGGTTACGTACAGATATCCAACCAATGGTGTTGTACAGTTACTTTGATAGACAAACAAATAAAAAAAAGTTCTGAGTCAACTCTTTAAGATTCTGAAATTACAAATTGGAAATGGTGACAAAAATTAAGACTTGAATGATTTACCAAATAAATGCTCGGATATAAAAACAGAGTTAAAAACAAATCGGTTATTGCGAAAATTTGGGTGAAAATTTTGCCAATATTGGTCCAGAATACCAGTTTCAATCGAATATCTAAAGATGAAGCTATTTTGTTATTTGAACAACTGATTAAAAAAAGGTAACAAAACAATTGTTTCTTGTTTCAGTAAATACTTTGTTTAAACTTTCTACATATAAAACAGTTTAGATGTTTTATGCGTAACCGTTTTATTTACAAACGAACGGTTAGAACATTAAAATTTTTAAATCCTGTATTTTCATCAAACTGTTATTCTACAAAAAGGCCAACATTGTGATTGGTAAATAGTATGAAATGCAATTTTTTTGTATAAGAACAAAGTTAAACATTCAGTTTGCTTATCAGATTATATCGACTTCAGGGTTTTAATGTACCTTTGATATCTCTTGCCCCTCTTTGGCAATGGTATTCCAGAATAAATACTGTATTGATTATTATTTCACAAGACAACAAAAACACCAGACCAAAACCAAGACTTATATAGGTGACACACGTATTTATTTTATTTTAAATTATTTTAGTTTCCTTTTTGTTAACTTGCCATTCATGAGTAGTAGCATACATTCAATGGTACATATATCCATAAGAGGGCAATCGACGTTATATATATGGTGGCAACTATAGGTCATCGTAACGCAATCGAAACATATCACAGTTCATAATGAAAATAGATTAAATTATTAAATTCACATAATCTTTAAATAGCACGTACTGTTGAAATAAAGACGCTTTATAAGAAAGGACAGTGCAGTTGTTGAATCATTGTCATAGTGATTTACATATTTTCAATGTTTTGATTAATTGTGTAGTGAAAGTAACAGTCAGTGGACAGTATCATACGTTCTGCTTGCTTATAAATAATAATTTATGAAAAAGCGGAAGGTTGTTTGGAGAAATAGAGAAATGTGTAAGTTATAAATAAAAGCATGAATTTTCTCACACTATATAATAGTACTAATGCCCTGGTACCATCATAAAAAGTTAATCGCCGTGAAATTTGGGTAGCATAGAAGTCAATCATAACATTTGTCGTTTTGTCAAAGACAGCAATCAAATGTGTGTTTTCTTTTTGTAAAAGTTAACTTTAATATCAAGAGGGTTAGATAGGCGTGTCCCTGTCGAACCCTAAACACTTTGTTTGTAATCGGTCACTGTAGGGGATTCTTTGACTACTTATTAAACTTGTACCCAGCAGTGGTCAGTACAATACGACCAAACAAAAGAATCGATAATTTCGGCCATTTCAAATAACAGGTTACAACATCAATTATTTTCATCAGATTTAACAAAAATACAGAAAAGAAATATTCCACGTATGATGATTATCATTATAGCATATAAAGTAAAAGGGTTCAGCTTTAAAAAAAATATCATCAATTAAAAATCCACCCGAGCGTTTGAAGTTAATAGCGCCGCGCATGACTTCGTAAAGTTGTAAAAGCAATTAAATTTTATTTTGGACATCAAAAAATAAAAATATACTTTGATTGAATCAATGTTTTTTCTTTAATATTTAGTTTAAATCTGTAAATTGACAAGTAATTTGAACAAACTCCGAGCACTTTATCTGTTTTATGATGACAGAAAAATCACTTATAATTGAGGCTGACAAACGGTTGTCTGATCAATAGAGTCTGGACCCATTGACTGAACCAGTCGGCACAAATCCGGAACATGATCACGCTTTTTGATCATTGAATCTAAATCTACAATTCAATAAAAGGGACCAATAAAGAGAATTTCACATTCCATACATATCATAATAAAACTTTTTTGTACTGAAAGGATTTGCCTAATATAATTGAGTTATGGTTTGTAAATTAGGTCTTGCATGATAAAGGTTAAAACAATCAACCTAAGCTTTAAACAAGGATTTACTAAATATCATCGATTAGAGTTGCATCTTCTTGTGTTTTGTTTTTTTGCTGACTTATAGCTGCATCATCCAATTACTCATTGTTTTACTAGGATCTAATGACATGTACCTTTTCATTTGGAGGCACGTGTGCCGTTTTGACCCTTCACACTTACATGTACATGAAAGACCTACAAATTAATAAAATTCCTTTATAATTCAGTTTTTTTTTATTTGTGTATGTCTAATGTTGCGTTTACACTTATGTAACCACATATATTTCTCAACTTTGAGTCTCATTTTAGTGTTTTTTACATAATCATCCTCAATAACACAAGTGCGTTATTCTCGGTCCAAATACGGCTTTAATTATAAGTTTGAAGGCAATTATCTTCTAGAAATATTTCACTTTAATCAAGTGCATCTTTTGATCTCCAAACATAATTGACGTATTATATGTCACTTTGCATTATTTGTTTTCATTATTTATGCAAGTTTTATGCAAATATAAGTAAACTTGTTTTTGAATTTTCAAGATTTATGATTAGATTTTTAACCAGATGAGTCTGAAGTTCTCTCGCAAGTTGTAAACTACAGTTTTTGTAAGAGTAGATAGTATAATATATGATCCATAATTTATCACAAATTTAATTATTTTATAATTTTAGATTGATATAAAATTGTTTTATCAAGTTGATCATTTAATTCTTTTGTTCAGTAGATAAAATCTGAGAGTTTTAGACAAGAAGATTTATTTATTGTAATTTATACCCCGGTAAACAAACAGATAAGTTTCTAGCTTTGTCTCTCGTCTGAAGCCTCTGATACAGAAGACAGGTATCACACAGGCAGAAATATAAGAATTATCAACAAAAAAATGACATTTTGCCATGTACATTTATAATATTCAGTAAATTTAACTTTTAATTAAAACTTATGTCACAAATCTCAAATTCATTTCCTTTTAAACGATTCAATACATGTATTAACTTTCATATTAAATTAATCGAGTCTCCCGACGGTTTAATAAAACATGACATCAGGGGTATATATTTGCTGAATCATTATCTGACAATATAAAAGTGCATACATGTGTCTGTGCATTTATGTGGCATGATGACGCTTTACCTAGCATGTTGACGCGAACAGTTGAGATATGGGGTTTTAGAGGTGGACATCAAAGCTATACAACAACAAAAACACAAGAAATAGGCATCTATACAGTACAATAATATATATATATTATAAGGTATTTCGCAAAAGTCTATATACCCAAACGTCAAACTTTAAATTGTCCCGAGTTTACTATGACAAAGTGGCGAAGGAATGCAGACCGCTTATATATAGCTAGACATGTACAATTTGGAAATTAGTTCATGGCGTTCATTATCACTGAACTAGTATATATTTGTTTAGGGGCCAGTTGAAGAACGCCTCCGGGTGCGGGAATTTCTCGCTACATTGAAGACCTGTTGGTGACCTTCTGCTGTTGTTTTTGTCTTTGGTCGGGTTGTTGTCTATTTGACACATTCCCCATTTCCATCTCAATTTTATTACGATAATGATCCCTGGATACCTCCGTATGACCCTTGCTTTGTATATGGTAGATATACGCTCTCTGTATAGTTATAGTGAACCCTTGCTTTGTATATGGTGGATGTACGCTCTCTGTATAGTTATAGTGAACCCTTGCTTTGTATATGGTGGATGTACGCTGTAGGGAACCCTTGTAACCACTAAATATATAAGTGTTCGCATGAAGACTGTTTCAAAACAAATTGTTTGTCATTATCAAATATGCCCTTATTTTCGAAATGACAGTCGCAATTTTCTACTCTATCCCAATCGACCGTCCCAAAAGGGCCAACTACCTATTACAGTGCTTGTAAATCTGTTTTCAACTTTAATACACATATATTGATAAATGCTATGGTTAAGTCTTAATGGCATCCACTTGGTTTATACTACAAAAAAGTTCCATATGATTCCGTTGTTTGATTTTTATTGTATAACCGTCTATATAATGACAATTACGTCAGGAAAGTTCAGAAATAGAAGACATCAGCAAGAAATGTTTAATAGGTCGACTCCGCAAAGTGGCTGGGATAATGAGCTGGAAAGCTAGAATGCCATTGGATGATTTGTTGGATAAGGGCAGACATTTGTAATAAGCCACCTTCATACCTCCAAATATTGTTTGAATGGCTGTAATCATGAGCAGACATCTTGACACACTGAAGTCACTAGGTTTAACGTCTCATTCCAACCGACTTGGCTTTAATACATCCCGTGAAACCAAACGGACTAAAACTCCTCTTGCATTGGTTTTACTGCCAAATGGATATAAGTTCTACAATCCCCGTTAACACATAAGGATTTGCATGTTTTATTGAGACATGCCTGCAAAGTATTTTTTTTTAATATTCAAAAGACAAAAAGCATTTTAAACTTTGAATGCATTGTCCCTTATTAAAAACGAATATTTTAATGGAATGTTAATCAAAATAACAATTCCAGGACCATTATGATTAATTCATGATAGTGTTAAAAGATAACAATGGTCTTTCTGACTTATAAGGTCTTTATAAACATATATCAGATCGACAACTTTATAGCGTCCTAGTCCCGCTAAAATTAGGTCTAAGTCGAGTTTGAATAGATTTAGCGGGAATTTCACAATTATTTTATCATTAATAAATGACAGTAAATAGCGATAAATGCGATATTTAAACTCATCAGGACAGTTAAAACGCTTGATTACTCAAGGCTATTGTTGTTTGTGTTAAATCGATGATGTGACGTTGATTTAATTCTTTATGAAAGTATGAAATTCATTACTTCACACATGACACTGGACAACAAAATGGACAAATAATTATTTATTTAACTCCTTGTTAAATTTATAAAAGGAACATTAAGATCAGATAATTATTTTTGATAATAATCTACCTATTGTCTCGTCGAAGTGTTCAATTTCTAATAATTGAAGTTTATGTAATGTTATATTTCCGTTGACATATTGTAATATCTAGATTATACATGTGAGACACATGGTTTATCGGTATGGTACAGTGGCTACTCATGGGACAGTTCTCGAGTGTTTATTTTAGATCTGACACTTTAATTAAATCTCCTTAAAATTCAAATCAAATTTTCACAACTAATATTGGAGTACAAATGTTCTAGTGTGTAAGTTTCTGTCAGAGTTATCAATTGTAAGATACATGTAGCGCAGAATAGTCTTACAAAAACAACGTACAATACAATTATACATTGTTTGGTGTTTTACGCCCTATCAGAATAAGAACAGTCTTCCGGAAGCGATGGACATGATGCAATTGGTCAATACAGAAAAGTGGAGAACTGGTTTGACCACAAAAGGCGGGAAAGAACATTGAATGCCCCAAAACCTTTATTGAGGGTTTGCAATGAACAATGCAATATTTTGTAACGGCAGGTGAAATCTCAACATGCATCACTCATAATGTAAGAAAAGGAAGATGTGCTAATATCGTATAAACTAAAGATGCCCATTTAATTATTTGATTTTATATTGGTTCATTTTCAGTTTCATGAGGGAAAGGTAAATATTTAACACACCAGGCGGTTGGTGAAATTCAATATAGAAATATTTTTTTTATTCCATAATCCATGATGATCAATCGCAAATACAAACCAGGGACGAAAACATAAATAAGTCTTCCAAAATACTGCATGTAAACGATGGAAAAAAATATTCGTTTTAAGGGAAATATGTTGAGATTTAAAATAAAAGAAGAGTAAAATTATGTTTTACTTATTATTCAAAATATCTGATTGTTATCGTGATTTGCAGCGGTAACTATTTCATGCAAATCACGTACGAATAAACGAACGCTTCACTTCAGCAAGAGTTATACTGCCGGACAGTTTGGTTAAGGGACGACCATGCATAGTCGCCCAAGCCACCCATGGGGTTCCATTTTAATCATAACTGAGAATTATACACACGTACATGTACTGAGATAACCTTTTAGGCACAAAACTGTCTCGGTGCAACGATATATCAAAATTTAATTGTAAAATTTCTTCTGGTAGACGTTATGCCACAATGTATGAGTTGAAGCAAATGACAATGTATTTGGAATAATGTTTTGATGTGGTCAATAAGTTTAATCAACAATGAAATGCATTTTGTCGCGACTCTACCGTGTACTCTGAGGTTCTGAAATTAGGCGAGAGAGTTTCCCTCCTCTATTTAATCATTATCAGCAAATCTCAGCGGGTGTTCTCAGGAAACACCGTTAGATGTTAGCATTGTTGTGATATTAGCTTGTCAAATTTTCAACAAGCTGCAAAATTGATATGAACACGACAAAAATGATATGCTTTACACTTCAAATTATTATTTACTCTGATCTTGACAAAGTCATAATATTCTATATTAATATTATAATAAAATAATAATGTATTTGTCGGCCGTTTGAAGTTTGCACAGTGTACATCTGCGCATGCAGAATGATCATAAAATAAGATGTAAAGGAATTGTATTCCGTTGTGCATCGGAATTGTTCCGGGATGATAGATGTGTGCACCAGGATCAATCGGGGATGAGGACAATAGTTAATCTTTATACAAAATGGAGTTCAATAGGTGACAATATTTCATTAAAATCATAGACTATTGTAAAATTTTAATATAAAGTCGGCGAATGAAAATGAGCTTAAATTATAACGGTCTTACAGCCTATCACCTGTCCTATTCCCAAAGTTAACTTTTGATACTTTGAAGTGATAAAAGATTAATACGTTTTACAGAACATCAAAGACAAATTTAGAATATAAAAAAAGAGACCAAAAAAGCGTATAATGGGCGAAATATTTTGGTCCGTTGCGCAACATTATAAAAGTTTGACAATACTTTGTTGTCACCTTGTACTTATAATATTCATTACCTATTGGCATAATACAATACACCTTTTGATGTCCCGGATAATAGCGGTATATAAGTATCATTAAAATTCAACCAGTTAATTTAACAGATTTGTTAAGTAAGTCAATTCGTCTGTTTTGTTTCAACATACATAATCCGAACTTGATAAGACTACCGTTATGTTTGTTAATCCTCTTTAGGGTGACAATAAACGGCAAAACATACACGGATAGGAAATGAACCGAGAAGAAGTACATTTGGAATGTACGACTCGTTTGTTTGATCAAAGCCGATAATTTTCTAATTTTAGTAATATGATGTAAATGAAGACCATTATAGATACATATATTAGTAACACGTGACTAATGAAGTACTTTTGTCACCAGTGAACAAACTGTCTTAATACCAATTGGCATACCTACAATGTAATAGGCTAAGCATTGATTGTACTAAACAATTGTATTCCAAATGGCGGGAGCCATTGAAAAGAAAACAAAGATGCTGAAAATAGAAATCCAGTTAATTTACTTTGAATGAATGTTTTTCACTTCATTAAGTCGGCGTCTTCGTGACGCTTTATTCCATTTCAGTTCAGTTTCAAAGCTAATGTATTTTTTCAATGCAAATGGTATTATATGCAATTATTTTTAATATTCATGCAAAATATCGTCAGGCTTACAATAGGCTTCCAATTATATGAGATTCGTTATACGACCATTTTCTACAATGACCTTAATTTGTATATATTTTTAAGAATGCATGTAGTTAAGTGTAATTTTCAATTGTTGAAACAAATTAGCACCTGTAAATTCCGTTAGTGATATAATGGATATTATAGAAAATGGTGTACAGGTGTTCAAATACGAAAATAAAGTTGCTCACATACAGAAATTAACATTAAAATTAGCTGTGAAATATAGATTCTTACACTGCAACAAGTGTATTACGATATTTCTCCACTCGAGACAGTTAAATTTTATAATTCAAAGCTCGAGGCTTGCCGAGCGCTTTAAATAATAAAATTTAACTGTCGAGAGTGGAGAAATATCGTAATACACGAGTTATAGTGTCGGAATCTGTTTCTCTAATGCTTTTTATCGTTCTTTTTCAAAGATTTTCAGAAAATTGTGCTCTTTATATGCGACGTCATCAGGCAAGGTCGCCTTTTTTCATGACGTCACAATAGGAAAATTGAGAAGAAAACAAAACATTTTGACGTCATAATCAAATTTCGACTAATCATTTGCCGAGAACAGGTTTTTCACTAATGAGGAGAAATATTTTTCTCACACCGGTCAGGAAATGTGAAAATGGCACAAAAATTAGAGAAACAGCAAGTGCAATGTTTACACATATAATTATAGTCAGTGACTTCATCTTTTTATAAAAGTGCTACATGTGCGGTATGGACTTTGCTCATTGTCGAAGGCCGTACGATGACCTATAGTTGTTAATGTCTGTGTCATTTTGGTCTTTTGTGGATATTTGTCTCATTGACAATCATACCACATCTTCTTTTTATACATGGGCTGTTTTAATGTCAAAGCACAAACAAAATAATAATACATTTAGTTTTGTCTGTCATCTAATTTAAAAGGGAAAGATGTGTTGGGAGCAGCAATCCATTACAAATTACCAAAATATATCTGATATATGTGTGTCAAAAAAGGGATCTTCGTATAGGTATATCCCTGACTTCAGCTATCAAGAGGTGAATGTTCCTGGTGAAAGTTAACTTAGAAAAGAGCTTTAAATATCTACGGGGTGTGTAATGTTAACGTGACAAGTTGTACGTATCTGAAGATCGTGCACTGTTAACAGAACTTGTACATAGCTGAAGATCGTACAATGATAACGATGTTAGATGTGAGTATCTGATGATTATTAACCAAGCTTGTTGTACGTATCTCAAAGTCGTTAACGTAGCTAGTTGCACAAATCTGAAGATCGTGCAATGATGTCGAGGCTAGTTGTATGTATCTAATGATCATGCAATAATAACGTGGCTAGTTCTGTGTATCTGAAGATCGTGCAATGTTTATGAATCTGTTTGTACGTATCCAAAACTCGTACAATGCAATCGTGACTAGTTATACTTATCCGAAAATTGTACAATCTTAACGTGACTAGTTGTACGTCTATGAAGATCGTGCAATGTGAACGTGGCTAGTTGTCCAAAAATGAACGTATCCAAAAATCGTACAATGCAATCGTGGTTAGTTGTACGTATCTGAAGATCGTGCAATGATAACGTGGCTAGTTGTACGTATTCGAAAATCTTAACTTGAATATTAACATGACTATTTGTACGTATCTGAAGATCGTGCAATGTTAACATTGCTAGCTGTACGTATCCCAAGATCGTGCAATGATAACGTGGCTAGTTGAACGTATCTTAAGATCGTGCAATGATAACGTGGCTAGTTTTACGTATCTCAAGATCGTGCAATGATAACGTGGCTAGTTGAACGTATCTTAAGATCGTGCAATGTTAACGTGGCTAGTTGTACGTATCTTAAGATCGTGCAATGTTAACGTGGCTAGTTGTATGTATCTCAAGATCGTGCAATGATAACGTGGCTAGTTGTATGTATCTCAAGATCGTGCAATGATAACGTGGCTAGTTGTACGTATCTCAAGATCGTGCAATGATAACGTGGCTAGTTGTACGTATCTCAAGATCGTGCAATGATAACGTGGCTAGTTGTACGTATCTCAAGATCGTGCAATGATAACGTGGCTAGTTGTACGTATCTCAAGATCGTGCAATGAAAACGTGGCTAGTTGTACGTATCTCAAGATCGTGCAATGATAACGTGGCTAGTTGTACGTATCTCAAGATCGTGCAATGATAACGTGGCTAGTTGAACGTATCTCAAGATCGTGCAATGATAACGTGGCTAGTTGTACGTATCTCAAGATCGTGCAATGATAAAGTGGCTAGTTGAACGTATCTGAAGATCGTGCAATGATAACGTGGCTAGTTGTATGTATCTGAAGATCGTGCAATGATAACGTGGCTAGTTGTACGTATCTCAAGATCGTGCAATGATAACGTGGCTAGTTGTACGTATCTCAAGATCGTGCAATGATAACGTGGCTAGTTGTACGTATCTTAAGATCGTGCAATGATAACGTGGCTAGTTGTACGTATCTCAAGATCGTGCAATGATAACGTGGCTAGTTGTACGTATCTTAAGATCGTGCAAAGTTAACGTGGCTAGTTGTACGTATCTGAAGATCGTGCAATGTTAACCTGGCTAGTTTTACGTATCTCAAGATCGTGCAATGATAACGTGGCTAGTTGTACGTATCTTAAGATCGTGCAATGATAACGTGGCTAGTTGAACGTATCTTAAGATCGTGCAAAGTTAACGTGGCTAGTTGTACGTATCTGAAGATCGTGCAATGTTAACGTGGCTAGTTGTACGTATCTCAAGATCGTAGCAATACCCATCGTTAGAATTGCAGTGTTAACATTGCTAGATGTGAGTCAATGAAGGTCGTACCATCTTAACAGTTCTAGCTAAAAGTAACTGAAGATCTTTTTTCTAAGATATAACTCATTATATTTTATAACGGTGTTTTAATATATATTCATTATAATAGAAATAGCTAGAGATTCGTATACTCCTTGTAGAAGTAATATACAAGGGGTTTGTCTCTGCAAAATGAAATTTACACTTTATAAATTTGGTCCGTCAGAAGCGCTTTTCCGACTAACTTTCGTCGGAAACCATCGAACCACACAATGTGAAAGCAATAATAAGTATACCTAAATACGGGATAAGTTATAAGACCAAAAGTTAAAAGAAGCCAAACTCGATCATATAAGGTCAACTTTTCCAGGTAGGTGGTGGAACCTTAGTTTCGAAATAGTTGTAAAATTAATCAACGGAGAATTTAAGAAAAAAATATGTAATTAATCAGGGCTGTTATGCATAAAACTAAATAAGTTAAAATATCCAATCGTAATACTAATTTATCGTAGGATATGTAGATAAATCCGGCCGTTCGGAACAATCTTAACTTTGGTATGTCAATGCATATCGGCCCAGAGCGTTAGTGTTAGAGTTAAAGGTATTTTAACTTAAGTTTCAAGATCGGTTTACTTGTTTTGTGTTGATTTATGTTGTTGTTGTTGCTGTTATTGTTTTAAAGTTTTTCAGCATTTACGTGTCTTTACATGAATGTTTTTGTCCATTTGATTTTCTTGAACCTGTTCTTAAAATGGCAATTCTAGAGTGTTTTCATTAAGACGGAGCAATCATATTTACATACACTTCTTAAATGTTATTAAAGTTTGTTTCGTTCTTTTTATATTTAAAATTAGGTATTGATGTCAAGTATTTGGGGTAGTCTAGTTGAAATTGCTGTTTATAATTGAGAAAACACAGAGAACTGTCATAACATTTTTTTATCCGTCACTGACAACCGTAATTTTGACCTCTAGGTGGGTTGTTTAACATCTCATAGTGTTAGGTTAATATCTCATTTACAATAAACCAACATTAAACCTTCTGCAAGTTGAACATTGATCGAAGTATACCGTAAGAAGGTCGGTAGGGATGTTGTATCAGACGATTTTACCTCTTTTATTTTCTATTTCAAAAGGTATTTGGTCATTGTAAACAAATAACTGCTGGAGATTGGAGAATCCATTTGATTAACATTCTAAACAACATATAAACCGTACAAGTCCGTCCCAAAATCACAATACAAATTTGTATAACACCTTCTTTTTGCTCTATTTTTAATGTTTTTATATTGGTTCTAAAAGGTTGAGAGTGTTTCGCAAAAAAGTGAGTAATTATATCACTTTCTTACTAAGTCTAAAGTAGAGTTGTGTTCAATCAATGCAACCCCTCTTCAACTATATCAATATTTGAGAACACAACACCCGATCTGATTTTCCTTTTTCAATTGCTCCAAGCTTGAATTGCCCTGCTCAATATATCCATGAAAAGATTCACTTAAATCTGAATATATAATTTGGCTTTTTTACATTATAAAGGTTTAATGGTGAGAATACCACATATGGGTGTATAAGATCTGTCTCAACAGATGTTCAATGCAGACTGTAAATAAAGAAAACACTAGGTGGGTTCCGAAAGATTGATTAGGGTTTTATTTTCTGAAGAATGTTCATTTCTCATTTTATTTACCCATATTTTACAGAATAAAACTTCATATAATATTATCTATTTAGGTGTTTTACAAAAATTAATAGATAATTTGTCTTATTATATTTTTATTGATTGCTAAGTAAATAAAAGTTGAATAAAAATAAATAAAAGGGTCATTTTATGTAAATACGGTACACGTGTGCACACAAATCTTTACAAAAGATATGTACTTTTCGTAAAAAATATGAATTTCGGTGAAATAGGCTCTTGATACGGCGTTTTAGATTTCATTGAATAAAAAGAAAAGTACAACCTACCACTTATTTGAAAAGTGTTAATATTTAGACTTTTTTTAAAGAATTAATATGATAACCACGCGTCTTATGTATTTACATGTATATACCTTTCACTATTTTTTCTGGTGTATACGTCATTATGAGACCGTTACCCAACAACACGCGACTAAAACTAAACCAGCGTTTGATTTTAAAACATCAATATATTTTTCGGTGATATATTGATAGATTGGTTATTGTTTGCTTGCATTTACACCGAGCAAATGGTTCATGCATGTTCAGGACGATAACAAATAAAGAATACGTCAAATAGGTAGGTTCAGTTGAAGGGGTCGTTCGGACTGAAGGTAGAGAAATTTGACCTGCCATTGGAAATGATTGAATATTAGAAAGGGACAAACGTTTTGCATTGCAATGGGCAACTTAAAGACCCCAAAAGCTTCAATGGTTATTCGCGTGCAGAGAGCATGGCCGCATTCAATATCGTAGCTGCTATACGTAATGCTACGTAGTTTTTCAATCTCGAACGTGTAGCTATAGACTAGCTGCTACATAGATATTGATAGCAGCTACGAATCTGCTACCGTATTGAACTCAACCCTGGTCACTATCTCTACTAAAGGCATCGGATTTGATGTACCTATTTTAACCGGACGTGGCTGCGTATTTACACATCCTGCATATATATAGCCAAGCAGACTTTACACTTTGTCAAGAATTTTACTACCGGTCGGAAAAAGACAAAAAATAAAAATGATTTAGTATTTTTTTTTTCATTTGACGTCTATTGGAAATATATATCGATGGATTATATCATTTAATATTGTGATTTATAAATTCGTATCTAAACTCACTGAGAGAAGTTTGATATTATTATAAATGCACTGAAATTTGAGAAACCATTTGTCTGGCTCAGGACTAATTTAGGAGCTAACGGTCAACGTTTATTCAAGTTAACTATAATTTGATTAATATCTTAGTCTGTAACATTTCGCACGCCATTTCGGTACCTCTCATTGTTATACTTTGAATTGGCGCCGGGACATTTGTCCTCTTTTTCTGCTGACCGCTCATTATTAATTATTATGCTCGGTACCCTGCTGGTAATAATTGAACTTATCTCCATTTATAACGCCATTTTTGGAAGTGTTAGTTGACAAATCATGTCTCAGTGTCTTGCAAGGTGAGGTATTATTAGCTGCCGACACGGGGTCACGTGACACGGGGTCAATGCCATCATCTTGTCAGTTGACTTTTGACTGGGGTTAAACATACTTGGGAATTTGATGAACGTGATGTTTTGTCCAAAAAGATCGTTTGACTTTATCCTTTGAACATAAAATGTCCTATATGGTTTGTTCTATGTAAACATTAGTAGCCGTTCAAACTTAAATTATTAATCATTTGAATTTTTGATCTCATGTACATAATCTCTGGTTCATTTATGGCCATCATGATTAGGATAGAGAAATATGTGGATTAAATATGATAATTATTTAACTTTGTCAAGACAGGTGTCAGATTATTCTATTAAATTTGTAATCAATATATTCTATTGTAAAGTTTTTTCACCTAATGAATATTAAAGTATAAAAACACGTGTTTAAATGAATCATGCAATGCAACCTTTTTAACGAATCAGTTTAACTTTTAAAAAAAGTTTAAAACATGAGACATCATACTTGACATCTATTGTAGGATTTTCGTATGTCTGTTATTCTAACCAACGTTTTCAAAATAATCAAGTTACGATGGATGCCAAAAAAGAACACGCAAACAGATCTACTTTCTCTCTTTCGTTTCATTCTCTGTTTCTCTTTTCTCTCTCTCAATGTCTTGTTTGTGCTTTGTGAGTAACGCATTTTGTGGCGCTTTGTAGATACAGTTGATGCTTTTCTATTATCAATTTGGTTCAGTGTAAATGATGCATTTTGTGGTTCGTAGGTAAATCATTTGGTGCTTTGTAAATAATATATTTGGTGTACTGTCGGTAATTCATTTAGTTCATTGAAAGTAACAGAAACATTTTGTATCCGTATTGCCAAAGATTTGAATATTGAAACTATACAATTAAATCCTTAGTATTGTTCAATATTATATAACCACTACCTATTAATATGTTAAAACTTTTGATCGTTTATTCTTTCTTCACTCATTTCTTGTCGTGTCTTTTTTTTATTTTTTTCATTTAGTATCGTGTCTTCTTCGTCCCTTTATCAAATCCCGTGTCCTCGGCCGTAATTTAACACCGTACCCGTTTTAGTGTTTACATTATGGTAGATAGAGGAGATTCTAGATGAGAAGATTAAGAACTTAGAATTGCATGCAGTGTAACCGTATATACTTTAGGACCTTTACTTTTTTATGAGTGGTGCTTGAGTACTAAGTAGAAAGTGAAATCCGTAGACATTGTACACATCCTTTGATGTTTAACGAGAGAGAAACAAGAGATATCAGACACGGGACATTTCCTCAGATTACATTTATAGATTAAAACCGATTATATCGACAATAGTCTCCTCTTGTAAAAATTAAGTCATACCTTGCAATGAACAGGTGACAAGTGTATATAAGAGGGATACAAATAATGACCAGCATGTATATACGATATTGGTATTTAGCTACACCCAACGGCAATTGTTATGTTGTAAAGGCGCGAGCCAAAACGGTAGCGGTCAGGATCTATGATAATGGGTCATTAAATTTTGTGATAACTTTATTACGTACATAACAAGTGAAAAGTGCTATTAAAACTGAGTAATATACCAAGATCAGTCAGAAACCGACCTCTAAATAATAACACACATCACATGAATCGATATAAATGCTAAATATTGTCCCAAAAGTACAGGACTTGGAATAAATTTACAATAAAGTCAAATTACATTCCATTGTTACTCTCAATTTTTACTGTTATGCGTCTAACACTTTTCTATGGAAGATTATTTACTAATATAGATTAGGAGAGGTGTTATGATTGCTAATGAGACAACTATCCACCAGTGACCGAAGGTGTTTTCAAGGGCATTGTCAAAATTATTCTGCATTGTAACTGTATATTTATTATCTAAATAAGCAAAATTTAAGAAATGCATGTTTCGTACCTTTAAATCGGAAGGGATCAATAGAGTATAATGAATGAGTTGTTTATATTTTGTTGGTTTTGTTTTAAAACTTTATCTCAAAGTTATGCAATATCGAAATTTCAGAACGTATTTAAGTACAGAATAAAGAAAGGCCATAAAACTTTCAAGATTAGCTTTGTGTTGGAGACTTCGAAAGTTATTTTTATAGTTCTGTACACTATTATGCATACGTTTAATATTGTGTCCGTTAATATCTTGATTATTGACCTACACCATAGAGAACGTTCAGAGAACAGAGACAGTGGTGACAGGAAACAAATTAACGACAACGTTGATCTATAAACAGGCAAAGTAAAGACACAGAACCATCTATAATGTTAGTTTTCTATAAACACTAAGTTTCAGGCGAAGTAAAGACACAGAACCATCTATAATGTTAGATTTTGCTGAGTGTGCTGCAATCTTAGTTTTTTTTTATTTAAATCAAATGCACAAATATTCTAAAACTTAACATGAGGCAGGACGATTTTCTTTTCTTTTTTCTTTTTTATCTTGGATGCTAAGGCGCCGAACTTACATATTTATTCAGTGCATGTATATCAGTGTATATATTCACTGACTTGATACACAATCTTATTGAAAGAGTTAATTGGTATCATGATGGAAGTAAAATAATAATATCAATATACACGGCCATCTTCTGTGAAATGATGGTATTATAAACACGGCCATTCTATTTGTTTTCTAGAGCAGCAGGTCAAATGTACACTATAAGATCTACCGCCAGTCTGTGTATATTATGTAAAACATGACACAAAAACTTTATGCATGAAAAACTTATGAATATAAAATTTCAATGAAATAAGGAAAACATCCTGTATATAAATTGTACTTTACAAATTCAATGAATTGACTCAAATAACACACACATGCGAAATGTATGTCGTCTCCGGATCTTAAGGCAATATTTATGTTTATACATTATGATAAAAATTAATTATTTATTTCTTGGATTCAGCAATGACTTAATGACATTCTTATAATACATGTCAACCCTTAGCACACGCAAGAGGCTCCTAAATGAAAACAAGAGCACAATGAATGTCATAGAATTTTTATTTGCAAAAATAGAAAAGGTTTATTTGATATTTGATAGGAGCAAAATACGACTGCATAAATTTACAGATATTTTAATTTTACAATTTGAATAAAATATGAACTTTTTGTACTGTTTCTCTAAAACTAACCCCTAATATGTCACTTTATTGTACTAAACCAATTACGTTAATCGTCTCGCTCGAAAAGCTCGCTATAGTTTAAGTTCTAGCTGTCGATACAGAGGTTTCAGCCAAGTGCATGTTATAAACCTTGTAATGGAATGTAGTCAAATCAAACAGATGGCTGTTGACATTCTGACATGCCTTTTCGTCTTCAATTAAAATCCAACAAGTTTAATTAGCCTGTCATTTTAATACAAATTCATCCATGAGTTTCTATAACAATAGGCCCCCAAATCAATACTCTCACACAGATCAGGACACTCATTTTCAATAGTTATAATTTCATAAAACCAGAAATGATCAGATAAAAATTTGATATTGTTATTTTCCAATTCATTTAGCCATTATAAATCGTGGACGTGATCCCGTCTGATGGTTTGTGGCTTGTTTATTGGTCTTTGTTTGTGTGTTGCCAGTATTACACTTGTTTTGACATATATTATAACTCATCCATTTGTTTGTTACTTTATTTGTTCGCTTTCTTGAGTAAAACTGACCAGTATAAACAATTTTGACAGAAATGGTCAGCTTGTACACAATGATTCTGATATATAAAAATATAATGTAATACTTGTACACGATCGCGTTTATCCATTATAAGGTATTCACTTTAACAGGAACACCACAAAAACCAATTCCCACTATTAGGAAAGCATCAAGTTATTAACAACCACAACATTCAAGCTTTTATAATTCTCGGCTATCACAACAACTGCGCTTATCCAATACCTGGCTATCATAACAATAAAGCTTATCCAATACTCGTCTATCGCAACAATCACGCTTATCCAATACTCGGCTATCGCAACAATAACGCTTATCCAATACTCGGCTATCGCAACAATCACGTTTAACCAATGTTCGGCTATCGCAACAATAACGCTTAACCAATACTCGGCTATCGCAACAATAACGCTTATCAAATACTCGGCTATCGCAACAATCACGCTTATCCAATACTCGGCTATCGCAACAATCACGCTTATCCAATACTCGGCTATCGCAACAATCACGCTTATCCAATACTCGGCTATCGCAACAATCACGATTATCCAATGTTCGGCTATCGCAACAATCACGCTTATCCAATACTCGGCTATCGCAACAATCACGTTTAACCAATGTTCGGCTATCGCAACAATAACGCTTAACCAATACTCGGCTATCGCAACAATCACGCTTATCTAATACTTGACTATCACTACATTCAAGCTCATCTTATACTCGGCTATGACAACAATAACATTAATCCAATACTCGGCTATCACAAAAATCCGTTCTAGATCTAACGCAACATGCATGCATATCTAATACTCGACTATCGCAACAATAACGCTTATCTAATACTTGACTATCGCAACAATCACACTTATCTAATACTCGGCTATCACATATCGTACTTGTTATGTTTATTAACGCTTATCATCGGGTACATGTTATTACCAACTATTGAATTATCACAGCGTTTATCAAATCACCGGTATATTTAGGTAACTACTAAGGTCTGGAATATCATAACAATCATACTCATCATCTATTATAAAATGTAATAGTATATCATCTTGTAATTTAGTAATGCAATATTGTTTGAACTCTTTCAAACTTAAATTCATAGTGTTTAAGCTGAATAAAATAAAATATTGGGAATTAATCAATTTACACAAGGAGTTTTGAGATTGTTTTGAATACCAATATGTATCTTATCCATTAGACATGCAGAGATTCCTGGTATTGTGTCACGTGCCATATCCTTGATCCCTTAACAACAAACAACCAGTTGCGTTTGATATTCCGTTCTGTAGTCAATCAAATGTAAAAACTCTGAAGTTCAACAATGACAATTATTAGAAAATTAAATGCAATTATTGTTAGGAGTCTTCACAAAGAAAATATTTAAGAGGAAAATGACAAATTGTTTGAAATGAATAATTTTGTGATTTTATTTAGTTATTTATTGCTTTTGTACATAATCATAATTTTATGTAAAATAGTATATTAATCATTCTGAACGGCATACAATTTATATACGCTCTGTTTAAATCCTTTGTTTGTTTACAATCATACAACTTCTGTACTATAATACTATTAAGGCAAACCAACAAAGTACTTTATACCATATATAGTTTTTTTTTAATAATAATAAGGAGATGTAATATGATGGCCAATAAAAGAAATATCCATCAAAGTTCAAATAGAGTGTTTTATAAGCAATAACCGACAACCGTACGACATTTAACTATGAGAAAACCATTGCCAATCATACCACACCTTCTTATTTTATGTTGATGCAGCTACAAATCGGTTTGGGTCTGCACCTAGTTAATGCTTTTATAAGCTTCAAATTTTTCTGTTCGACTGACTTGTGCACTTGGAATTAATAGTATTTTTTTTACAAAGCTTTCCCAAATAGCGACATTTCTTATTGTTTGCGCAATGTCAAGTAGCAAATAATTCATGATAGGACAATAAAAAGATGTGGTATGATTATATCAATGAGACATTTCTCTGTACCTTATAGGTCAATTAACTTTTAAGTTTACAGCTAAATGTTGTACGTTTCTGCATGTTTAAGACGAAAACAGATTAACAATTAATCCAAAGGGCTTATTCTGCAAGGTAGAGGTCCATCTACTACGAGAAAAATGGCGGGAAAAAATCCTGCAGAGCCAAACGCACACCCCACTTTAACTGGAAAGGGAAAAGAACCAAAGGACATCTATAGGTCAATTAACTATAATGTCTTCAACAAAAGACATCAATCTAAAGTCAACATTACGGTTTTCAACTGAAGACAGGAATATACACACTAATTATTGTCTTCATCTTATATATGATAAAGCCAAACAAAATGGCTCCATCAGAATATGTTTCATTCTAGTGTATAGATGCAATGGGACCTACAGTATAGTCAAACAGAGTTACTCATCAACCGTTACTCAAAGAATGGCTATAAATGTCCACTATGTATCTAGATAGATATAAGTTTTATGTCTAAGTCGCCTGGTTGTAACTACCAGGTAGCAGACATCTGATTAAACTTTTATAATAATGTAATTACAAATCTAGATCTGTTGACGCCTTGTAAATATATAATAGACAGGTTTATACTTTATCTGTTAGAAACGTAAAAATAAAATTTATGTTTTTATGTTCGCGTAAGTATAGTTGTAAATTAATAAAATTGTCATGCAAAGCACACGAGTATCATCGTCAATCAAAGTTGGTATTTTAATGGCAAAACATAGAGTGAGACTGCCGATCCGTGTTAATACAGTCAAAGTAGGATCGCAAGAATGCACAATACTACTATATAAGGTATAAGCGTGCACCTGCCTCGTTCCTTTTGATAAAAATAGGTCTCCGACACGAGATAAAATTGAGGGCGTGGTTACACATCAATGGGCGGAGCTTCGTATACTTGTTCTAAAAAGGGAGTTAGATATACATGTCTATGTTTATTTTAAGTTCTTATACAAATTACGCAAAGACGTTAATGGGTGTGATGAGTGTCGCGTGTAGATAACCCGCTTTTTTCTCTGCGCATGGGCAATGAGATGTAAAAAGTGAGAGTAATTTAACCGCAACCATTTCAGCATTTTGCCAAGTCACTTGTTTTAGTATTAAATATTTCCATTGTGTAAAAGTACTTTTTTTATAAGTTATGCATATTTAATATGCATTGTTGTAATTCTAATTGATATACAAGTTTGTGTAGCAGGTGTAGTTATCAAGGATTTACTACTGTCACATTAAACTTTGTAAACTCATACTTTGAATGATGACTTTTATAAATTAAAAATTAAATGTATGTTAGAAATAGTTCAAAATATGAATTATTTAGTAAAGCTTCAGTCGCAGTATAATAAAAATAAAACACAATGCATTTTTATCAGATTGTTTTTTTTAGAAAAGACTTCTATCGTAAATAATATGTTGCTACTTTTACGATTAGCCTACCTTCATCTCATTTTAAAAAGGTGTACTTAGATATCAACTGAAAAACGTTTGTGGTATGGTACATTTAAACACATAGCGTTCTTGTAATGAAAGGCTATAGTACATAATAAATCGAATTGAATGGACACATTTTCTATCACTTTCTTATTCAAAAACGTTGCAAAGTAAAAAGATACTACACAGAGTGCACGTCACTGGATAACTTAAAATTATTTAAACCGAATGCTGCACACTAACATTGAATAACAGAATTAAAACGGCATGTATGTAATAGTAAGACAGACGACAAATTAACATCCAAAACCGTTAATAAACTAGAGATGAAGGTCAAATAAGGTTACATTTAAAAAAAAAATAATATCATCAACGTATTAAGACAGCGCATAAAAAAAACCAATACATTTATTTTATTTATTACATATATTTTCCCCATTTTAAACGGCCTAGTTTTTAAACGATACCAATGTTCGGTTTCTGTATAGTCAGAATCTAGATACGCGTCGGAATTCTGACTTGAAATGTGCGAAAAAATTGTGTGCAAGGAAATTCCCATTTGGAACTAACAATATATATTAAACTGTTGAAATGGTGGATACCTTATTTTTCTTGATATATAAAATATTGATGTTAGGTATGATTGACCATAAAAAATCTATGACCAACGAAGAACTGAAGTCAAAGATGTGAACTTTAATGTTCAGAGTATGGCCTCAAACAATGGCAAAATTTATATCGTATAATAAACAATACAATGCCCTGATATGATTTTGTTTACTATGGTATGGTAGTTTGGTTTTTTTTGCGTTGTTTTTGTATGGCACAATTACGTTTCCGTTCGAAAAAAGATTTTTAATCATTTGTTAGATTTTTTATAAAGATTATAAGTTTGATATTTCACAGCTATTTATTTTTTAATGCCATGTATAACAATGTTGATATATCTAGCAAAAACCGTTGCTAGGTTGTTTTTGTCTTGCAGTGATGTGTGAGCTATTTGTCACTCAAAAGAAAGGGATAGGACATATGAAACGAGGAACTGCAACACAGACACTGATTGGCGGCGGATGTTTTCACGTGCATAACAATGATACATTATCATAAATAATTACATCGTATATATCTTTTCCGTTAAAATTAGTTAAGAAAATAAAAGTACAAATAGAAAGACAAAAGACACAACCATCCTAGACAAAAAATGAGAACCAGACAGAAAAAATAAAAGAGAAATAGAAAGTGACAAAACTAAATTAAACAAACAATAGAAAAAAAGAAAAGAAAATTATGTTTCGAATAAAATAGGAAAAATAGACAACTAGACGACGAAGATTAGTAAAAAAACCATTGTAATACAGGCACATGTATAGGTCTTAATTAATAGATAATAAAGCAATGAAAAAACCTTCAATTTGAAAATTACATTGCCTAAAAACTTCTTAATTTAGGCTTGTTTTTATGGAATAAGTGTGTTTATGGCAGGTAATAAATCAAGAAAGTATGTTTTGACACGTGTATAGAATAAAGAAAGATGTAACAAACTTAAAAGTCAATGTAACTCTTCACAATATTACATGATATGTGTAATAAATGACAAAGTATGGCAAAAAATCCACGAACAATTTGGGTGGTATATTGATCATGTTGGTACCTAACGTATGTCCATTGTCGCTAAAGTTCTTTGCATCTTGGCAGTAATAAATTATTATAATATGGAACAACAAATGTACTTAAGACCTAAGTAACTGTGGTTTAGAAAAAAAAATGCCCATTTGTATTTGCTTTTATTACGATAAATCTATTCGTACAACTAGACTTACGGGGATCAGATTAAAACGGAACATAATACCAATACCACAATAACAAAGCAAAAAGCACAAACTTAAATTCAAGGAACAACACCTAAATAACCAAAAACAATAACATTACAAATGCCATTTCTCGCAAGAATAGAAAGACCAACGGCATTTTAAAGCTACATAACATCTGGAGGTCAAGCAACATCAGTAAGATCACCAAAATTAAACTATATAACAGTTGACAACTTGTGTACTAGCAATGCTGCTATTACGAATGCTGGAATATGACAGAAAACGACATCAAAAAGCTCTCCAGTTTTCACAACGGTTGCCTCAGAAAGATCACTAACAAAGACCTCAATGAAACAACAAGTTCAAACAACATAGATACTTTATTAAAGCAAAAAAGCTGGAGATGGATTGGCTATGGAGTTGATCCGAGTCGCCCTAGGATGTACTTGTGTCAGAGATGAGAAAAGGAACGAAGGATAAATGTATATGTATCAGAGACGTTATCGTATGTAACATTCGGTTGTTTGTTCAGTTTTTTTATAGACAATGTATAGATATGCAGCAAATTTACTCATATGTCATTGAAGTAAGACACATTCGTATGTGAGTTCGTGGTCAAGTGGTTAAGACCGATGGCTACTGTGCTGAAGGTCCCGAGTTCGATTCTCACTCGGGGTGCTAAAAATATCAGTACATCAGAAGGGTAATTTTCACCCTCTCACACACATCTCTGGTACCCAGACCGGAGTTTAAACTAGATTGGGTACTTTGGGGGCCTCGGTTGGTCAAAGTTGTCCCCTACTTTGATCTGGAGATCAATCTTCTGATATCTCTCTGGTTTGTCTGTTTCCACCGAGTGGCCCGGTGGTTCTCTCCGAGTACTTCGGCTTCCTCCACCATAATAACAGACTTCCCGGTGTCCTACATGCTCCCTTGGGCGGTGTTGGGTGGGGATTGTTCTGGTGGTGGGATAATATTGTAAAGGACACATCTCCATTAATCCTTAGGGAGTGTACATGGATCCGCTGTACCCTTGCAGTCAATCAAGGGGTGCGTCTACATTGGCGGAATCTCGAGTACATACATACATACATACATACATTCCCCGTTTCCTTTGATAGTTTTATTCCCTATCCACAAACTCACAATAAATACCAGGATTTATATTGTGTTCGTCAGTTGCGCGTTTCAATATGACGCTCCATTTTATAAGGGTTAACAGGCCAAAAAAAGTACAGAGTTGAAAAGCATTGTGGACCTAAAATTCAATACGGTTATGCCAAATGCAACTAAGTTATTCCTGAGGTGGAGAATACTTAGTATTTTGTCAACAGTTCATTTATGATTATTGCAATTTCAATGATAATTCATGTCAACACAAAAGTGCTGACTACTGGACTGGCAAACCTGGTTTTCTGAACTCTCGGTTCTTATAGCATCTAAACAGTTAACACGTTCAGAGTGCAGGAAAAAAATAATAGGATTTTCCTTACTATCAAAGACACGGACTTGTATTGCTGTTCTTAGTGTATCATGAAAGGCTACAAAAATTGTAACTAAAATGCTAGAATACAATTACAAGTTCTAGTAGTCTGATAAGATTTACCTATTCACACTGATATTACACTTTTTTGTTGAACTTTAACAAAACAGACATACTCAGACACCATCTTAACGACACTTAAACACTCTTAAATCAAATAGAATTATGAACCTGTCAGATTTCGTAAATTTCGTCTGGTTACTTCTGGCATATAACATGCAAAATGACAAAAAAAGTAAAACATAAAGACGTTCTAAAACAGTGGCTTTTTATAATTTTGACAGTTATATATGAACAGAGTCAAGGCTATTTAAGCAATGTAATTTTTTCAACATGTTCCTTTCTTGAAAATTAAACCACCTGCGTTTTGTACATGATCCCCCATCTAAGTTTAGACTTCGTGCAGTTTCCGCCATATTTAAACCTAGTCAGCAAATATGCTGGATCTTTTGAACTACTGACGCTTTTGAAAAAGCTTGTATAAAACATTTTAATGTTTTGCCTAAAATAATGCTTTTGTTATTTTTTATTGAATATGTTTAAAACTAATTTAGCCAAAACGTGTTAGCGAAAGCATACGTTTGCTCTTTGCAAGAGTTGTTGTCTCTTTAATTGACACATTCCCTGTTTCCTTTCTCACTTTAATTGTTGTATCATTGGTACATTCCCCATTTCCATTTGCTTTTCTAACGGGCTAATTCATAATTTAGTTTCTTATAACCTTTCATTCATTCATTATACATTCTTGTTTACTTTTTATTTTTAAATGAAGGCTTGAATTCAATATTCAGTTTTCTTTACTTTTTGTTTATGACTTAATGCGCAAATTCATTATTTAGTCTTCTTTACTTTTTGTTAATGAATAAACGAACAAATTCGTTATTCATTCTTGTTTACTTTTTGTTCATGATTCAATGCGCTAATTCATTAAAATTGAGTCTTCTATTCTTTTATTTATAAATGAACTCAGTAATTCATTATTCAGTCTTGTTCACGTTTTATCCATAAATGAAAGGACAGATTCATTATGCAGTTTTCTTTACTTTTTCATTTATAAATTGACTCGCGAATTCATTATTAAATCTTCTTTATTTTTTTTCTATGTTCATTAATGAACTTGCGAATTCATTATCCAGTCTTTTTCAATTCTTTGACGAAAATAATCGAAGAAAGCTTGAGAAAACATATCATGAAACTCGAACAACTACAATCTTTGCGTTCATTTTATGTTAAAAGAACATTACCATGGCCGTTTTGAGAAAAACCGTTAATTTGTTTTAACGTTCCCAATCCATCTGCACTTGGCACCAATGGTCATACAACACAATCACAAACCGTAACTACCATTAGAATTACAGCCGTGTACAATGGATAATTTCAGATGATCGTACTTCTGTTCACTAGTCGACACTTGATTTATTTGGATCTTCGAGTTTGACTGTCCCTCTAGTATCTTTTGTTTCTAGACCCTAGTTGACTCTTGTTTCTGTACACTAGTCGCCCCTCCTCGCTGCACCCTATCGACCCTTGTTGGTGCACCCTAATCGACCCTTGCTTCTGTGCCCTATCGTCCTTTGCTTCTGTACTCTGGTTGCCTTTTGTTGCTGCTCCCTTGCGACATTTGTTGCTGTGCCCTAGTCGGCCCTTGTTGTAAGGCTCCACTTGTATTTTTTGTCGATCTGATGAGTTCAGCCTTTTTCAACTGATTTTTATAGTTCGTTCTTATGTTGTACTGTATAGCACTGTCCCAGGTTAGGGGGAGGGTTGGGATCCCACTCACAGGTTTAACACCGCCACATTATTTAGGTATGTGCCTGTCCCAAGTCAGGAGCCTCTAATTCAGTGGTTGTCGTTTGTTTATGTGTTACATATTTGTTTTTCGTTCAATTTTTACATAAATAATTTGGTCTTTTTGTTGGTAGTTGTCTCATTGGCAATCATACCACGTCGTCTTTTTTATATCCAATATTAATCATCAATTTTATAAGAACTATTCAACATTGTCAAATCTAAGGGCGCATGTTTCCAGTCTTAAATAAAAGCAGGCCTTTTCAGATAATTTTCCATGGAAGTGTTATAGTGAAAAAAGTAACATGCTTCGGGAAGAATGAATACTTTATACAACCTTGAGATTTTTCTCAAAAATTATTAATTGTAATTAAACAATATTAAATCATCCTTAACTGACATCTGTATCTGTTCACGACGACACAGAACATGCCAGATGACATATAATTAATACCAACTATATGTACCTCTGAGTCAAACCCATGTCACAGTAACTACATACTCGTGTATACGGTTAAACATTCAATTTATCAAAACTCTAAATTGCAGAATTTGGTATTTCACAATCAAACATAACTACCTTGACTTCTATAAATGTTGTAGTATTATACTAGGTATCAAGGTGACAAGGTAAAGTAACCATTCGAGTTAGTAACCTTGTATCACTCTGAGTTTAAACATTTAATATGAAAATCGGTAGAGCGTTCAAAAACACATAAATACACTTTTTAATCAAACTTGATTTAGCTTCATGTAATACATGTAATGTTTTTTTTATTTGTCTTTGTAAATCATGAACCTTTGCTGTTTATTTCATTTTTGGTTTTATCCTTTTTAGCGTGGCTTAGTACTTAAACATCCCGCCGTTGTATTTTTGTACTAAGTGGTATTTTTTTTTTTATTATTGTCTTTCCTTTTGCTTATGTGCTTTGTCTACATGCCATTTTGTATTTCTTTATTTAAATATTTGTTTGTTTTTATTGTGAAAAAGATTATAACACCTTTTTTGACATTTCTACTTATTATGTTTGTTTTGTTGAAATATTGTTGTCAATATTATTGGATTTTATGCGACTGACATACAAGTGAGAGGTTTAGCTAGCTATAAAACCATGTTAAGTCTACCTTTTTCTTCGTAATGAAATGTCAATAAGAAGTCAGGAGACAGTTACTTTCAATTCGTTTGGTGTGTTTGGGCTTTTAATTTTCCATTTAATAAGGAACATTCCCGTTTTGAATTTTTCTTCGAAGCATTTTTGCTTTTTCACTTTTTTCATTAATAAGTGTTCCATAATGAAGACCACATCGAAAATATTTCGCCGAAGACATGTAAACACATTTCCCGGTTGATTGTAAAAAATGTCTTTTATCTGAAATATTTCTTTGGTGTTATTGTCCAGTCTTGACCTACGGAGGTCGTTAGTTTTAGAAGTTATCAAAGTAAATGTGATTATGATGACGTCTCGTTACCATAACTGTCAGTGGTGTATATACATAAAATAACACGATGTTAGAAAAGTTCAGATAGAATATTGATAAAATAAAGAAAGTATCAGACTCACAAAATTAGTAAACATACATTTAAGACGACATTTATGACATAAAATAGGTATAAAAATAAACCAACTGGACCATAGTGTCAATCAACGATGTCCTTAGTCAACCTTTGACTTCAGGTTCAGGTCAATTGGTCAAGTTAAGTACAAAACAATGACAGTTAACTGGATAACTAGATGTCATTCTAGTACACCAAATTCAACTGGTGAAGTTTTGGTGGTTCGACTCAATTTTTTTTTATAGAAGAATTTTTGTAATTTTTGTAATGACAAACCAGTCCACAAAATTTCCATGTTGATAAATAACGCGAACTCCACCAAAATCTCAGTGTTTTAAATCAAATTAGCTCTGGGATGTTAACTCCGGCATCTTAATATTATGTTGAATAACTGTAACTCATATTTAAAGAAATCTCTTAAATTTAGACCCTGAAGGCAAAAAGAAGCGAAGAAAAGCGATCCAACATGTGCAAGGGTGTGTTTAAAACCAAAATTTTTCAGAAATTTTACCAATGAGGTTGTAACTTTAGTTTTATCTTAGGCATTAAATTGCTTAATTTATAAAAAAAAAAAGTTTTAGAAATCTATTTTTATCTTAGGCATTGAAAAACTTTAATTTAATCTCTCTTTAAATGGACTACACCATTCAAAGTATTTTAAAAGATATATAAAACCGTGAGATAAGAGAGATCATTTGAGGGTCCATATATTTGACCGGAACAGTCCATTGCAAATGTAGTTTCTTTAATCACACTGAGGTGTTTATAAATACTTGGCGATTTGTTTTAATAGAAGCTCTATGTGTGTACATTGGTCAGCGAAGTGGGTTATAAATTCGTTATTAATACCCCTTAACTAAATTCCAGTGCCCAATCTGTCTACCAAGTATCAACAAACAGATAATAAATAACCTTTTTCATGCTATAAGTATAAATCCCCTATAAGGAGACACGTAAAACCATATACTATGACGAAATATCATATATTACAATAAGAAGATTTCATAATATGGAAACAGCCTGTAATATAGATACATCAGAGTGATAATATAGCATGAGATCCATCTGAGTACGAGATAATCCAGGATAAATCGTGTTTCTACATAGTAATATAGTCTTATACTTCCGCTTTAGAGGATGACCTTGTTATTGTGTTCGGATTATATTTTGACCTTGGATTGCGATACACAGATTTAAGACTGGTAACAGTTGGCAGAGATAGAGACCTCCATTAAATAGCAATCATCAACATTCACTTTCCTTTGTAATTATATCTCTAAGTTATCTAATTTCGTTTTCATGCTTTCAATAAATTAAAATATATAGTTATGAACTTTTTGACAATGTCATGGTTATTATGTTGATGTTATAGAACAAACAACTAACTGGTAACATCAGGTACTTATCTTAAAAGTCACGAACCATATGTAACTGTGCTAAATACTAGAGAACTGATTCGTACCGAGTAACGGGTTCATTTGTAGAAGTAAGCTATCTTTAAAGTCTTTAAATAGACAATAAATTCTCTTTAAAAAATTAAAATCCAATATGTTCGACATAAACAGATAATGTTAATTCGAATAGATCAAGAAATGTGTCGAAATTACGATGCAATCTCTATAAGGATAAAACCATGAATGTTATTCAAGGAGCCGTTTTATGCAAATTCTAGTGAGTTTATATAAATAGAATGGAAAATATTTTTTTCATTGTTGATCTTTCCATTGTCATAGTTTCTAGTATAACTACAAAGACCTTGACATATTGGACTAAAATAAGTAAACTTGTCTAATTCCGTTTTGAAATCCGATCGGTCGTAGTTTTTCCTTCTGAAGGTTACGACTCTCCAACTAGGGAGTTACATTCGGTCTTAGTTTTTCCTTCTGAAGGTCACGACTCTCCTACTAGGGAGTTACGTTCGGTCTTAGTTTTTCCATCTGAAGGCCACGACTCTCCTACTAGGGAGTTAAGTTCGGTTGTATACATACGAAACAATATCCAATGGGACTTGGGACGTTACCTGCAACGTGAAGGGAAACTGTCACGTTCTCGAGACGGGCACCATCATTTGCAATTACTTTTCTGTAGATTAAGGGTAAATTTCTTTCTTTTAAATAGCAACTGAAGTCCATAATTAGATATAGGAAGATGTGGTGTGAGTGCCAATGAGATAACTCTCCATCCAAATAACAATTTAAAAAGTAAACCATTATAGGTTAAAGTACGGCCTTCTACACGGAGCCTTGGCTCACATAAACTTATTTTATTAAAGGATTTAAAGGTTGTATGCCAGACGTACGTTTCCATATGTTATACATATAATTTAGTTACTGTCCGTCTTTGACATGCATACGAATATAAATCAAATGCTGTTCATTCCTCCAGACCACATAGTGTAAGCTTGATATTTTTTATTGGTTAATGAAACAATAACGACCCTGTTCGACTGTGTTTCAATTGTGAAAAGTAATTATTTCGTATTAGATTTATTTTGTTACATGCAACACATTATATCTTTACAATAAGGCTTTTTGTTAAACATGGTGCACATTTTATTTTATTGTAAATTATAAATTGTAAACACCAAACCTGATCTCATATTGCAAGTATTATTTCACTTGTCTTAATTATATCACATATTAAAAAATAAACAATTTAAACGGTGGTTTCATAATACGGTTTAACAGAAGGGTGTCAAAAGCTGGAAAAAGAGTGAACAAATGTCATCTGTATAGCTGACACTGTATCTCGGCATGACACAACAAAAAGTAGTATTTTATATCAACCTGTTTCACTGCAATAAATCTTAATATATGGTGCAAATGACAACTTTTATAAGAAGACATTTGATTAATATGCAAATATCTCAAAGTATAGTGAATTAATTCATATTTATTTTCCATTTTTAACCTCGTACATAAAAAGGGTGAACTATTTACTTTATTATCATGAACTGCAATGAACGATGAAGGTAATAGCTGTTAATTTCACAACTTGCAGTTTTTACGGATTTCTTTAAAATATAAAGTATGCTCTAGGTATGCTGGCAATCCTTAAAACACGTGAAAGAAACCGCTAATTTGACAAAATAAGTTTTCCTTGTCATTTTCCTTTTGAAAGATACGTGATGCGTAACCCACGCGCAGCACAGCAATGCCAAATCTAAGCAATCCAGATGAAATTGATGCAAAAAGGGGAAGTAACTTTAGTCATGATGGAAAGGTATGGAGTGTTTGGTAGTAAGATAATATTAAAAGACGAGTAACCTGGAGGGTGTGTTTTGTTTAGCAGGACATTTACACACGAGTTACACTGAGTGTGTGTCCAGTGGAGTAGACCAGACATTTAACACGAGTTCACGATGAAGCATAAAAATAATTGAAGCATGAATAAAATGGTGAGTGTGTTCAGTGGGGAAGATCGAAACATATAATACTAATTTCGCAGAGAGTGTGTCTAGTTTAGCAGGACAACCGATTCATTTTTACACTAGGAACACGGATGGTATTTCTAGTGGAGCAGGCATTGCTAAGCTTTATTGAGACATGGGTTTTGTATTTTTTGGTGAGGTAAAATGTCCTCAATATTTTGTTTATAAGAGGATAATGCTTGTGGATTTTTGTCGTTGTTTGTTTCCGTTTCAGTTTTTTACCTTTGGCCATGGTGTTGTTTTAGTCTTAATCGATTCACGCTACTGTTTTGCATTATTGGCTCCTTTCTATTGTTTTGCAATAAATTCGAGAATGAATAATTATTCAAATAGCAATACATTTCTCGGTATTATATAGAGTTAAAAATCAGTGACCAATTCTCTGAACTAAATTGGTAAACTATCCTCATTGAAACGTTTTTCAAGTCGTAGTCGAAAGTTTTATAGGGGAAATTAATTATAGTGGTTGGTTGTATCATAAACATAGTTTGCCCCTTAAAACTTCCCACATTAATAATAATTTCAAATCAAACATGAACATTGAAGTCAATATCCCCAAACATGCGTGGATGTGTATGTATACATCCCGTGTATAGCAATTATAATAAATAGCAAGAGTAGCTGTAAAAGTATATTGCATTTATAAGGCACACAAATCAATGTAGCTATTTATACATTTTTAAAACATGATCTTGATATTCGCACCACAAATAGCCAACAGCTTTTCAGTCAGCAAATTGACCCCTAAACGATTAAAATGATTTCTAAAAACGTTTGGTGAATCAGAAATGGTGGGGTTCACTTTTTCATCCACCTTTTAAGCGTTACTGGGTAGTTGCAAACACTGTCAAGCAAAAAATATTAAAAAAATAGAAATAGGCTGAAAGATGATACTTAATTTGCATTAATCTTTCGTAGACCATTTTGAGTTCTATTTCACGCAGTTACTTGAAAAATGCAAAAAAAGTCAGATTGAAAGTTCAAGGTTACAGCAGTGATAATGTAATAATACCCCGACCGCATGACGCCCGCGCTTTTACATGTATCACCGAAAAAACGCCCCAAGTGTGATAGGTGATGTTGAAGTAACCTTTGTACACAAGGTTTCATTTAAATCTACTTTTGCACGGTTTTCTATCTTTATCTTTGTGTGTTTTTTTTTAATACCCCCATCGATTAAGTAAAGATAATAATATTTTTTGGCGGAAATGACATAAAATATATGTTTGTCTTCCATTTCTCTGAATTGATACAATCCTTGCAATTTGAGTAGTATGTATTGTGTATGACGCAAAAAAGTTATACAGTACTGAATTCACCTGTAGTGCAGACATTATATAATAGCAGAGCCAGATTATGTAACCTAATGACATTCTTTTACAGTAAGTGCGACATCTGGTGTCAGATTAACATAAGCAGTTCCTGTTATATTCGGTTACAGCAAAGCTTTGTGATTTTCAAAGAAATTTGATATGTAATTTATGATTTCCTTTAATATATGAAATTTAAACCCTATAGTCTATGATAACATTACTTTTGTAGTTTGATGGACCGTAAGCGGCCATATGTTACCAGTTTCGAGGTATATATATCTGAATGTTTAATCGCCTTTCACGCTTTTATAGTATTTATTTGATAAATTTACCCCCTGTATATCTTTTTACTTTAAAAGTTAATTTAAAATGTAAAATCATGTTCATCAAACAGACTCACAAGCTTATGTATTTATTATATATGATGCAAGCTGTTAAATTTGATGCTGTGATTTTATTGTTTCTTATTCACATAATTATTATGCATCCGTAGTTTTTATTAAAATTTTAAATATATAATGGATATGCACATTTGTGTCAGTGACGTGGACGGGCGGATATTGAAATCTTAGACGGTGAAAATAAATCCCGAGATATATAGAGAAACAAGACAGAGTTTCGTGTTATATTTGTAAGAGTCTATCGTGTTTTGTTAGAGATACTAGATAAAATATAATTAATTCTTTTTTTATTATTACATAAAATGACTGGCGATCAGTTAAACCTCATTACGTATTCTATATCGGAGTCCATTGACGTTTGTGGTACGTTCTTTCATAAATTAAACTCATTTATTTCGTAACCTGCACCAATATATCAACCGTACTTAGTTTGTTCATAATCTTGACAAGAATTAGTAGATGATATTTTCTTCTACTACCCTTTTTCGGAATTCTTGACTACTAATATAAACTCATACACAAATGTAAAATTCATAAAATTATATAATATCACTTTATACATACTTTTCTAGGTCATTGATAGATGATCATGATTGTTTCTGTGCATTGTATGCACAACTTTTATATACTAAGGATAATTAAGATCTCGCCATTCTGTCTGTTGTTAAGGATTGCGTGTTGGTATGTAGTTGTATCTTGGTTGTTTTTGTCGTCGTGTTGCTGTCTCAGCTGAAAAAAAGCCACCCAATATTACATTCTATTCAATTGTAAACAATTGCAATATGGGGAAACGATTGTCTTGAATCCAGAGCAGCAAGGTTATAACTATATTTTGTGACAAAATGTGATCATACCGTATTCAACAGTAGCCAGATTTGGATTGCATTTCTGTAAAAATTGACAATGCAATTTCCCATAGGAACTCCTTTTACGGCTAAAACGGTACCACTTTTACTTTAAAATATTGAAAAGTATGTAGAGCTACTCCAGATTTCAATATGCACATGTATATTTACTGGTAACATTCCCAAGTTGTGTCTCTGTGAGATGCAATACAGAGAGAATAATTGGGAACCAGTATGTAAACAAATTAATTTTCTATGAATATTCTAGATCTCCCAAAAAGAGCCGTGGTTTGAGATACAGCTGTATTTACAAAGTGCATCCTTTATTATAGCACCATACAACTCTAAAACCAAAAGAAATCTCCACGAATTACACTTTCTTAACCATTTCTTTAATACAATGTATGAACAATTTCTCTTGAGAACTACACAAAGGTTTAATTGGTGGTTATTATTAACAGAAATTTAACCTTATATATCGATAACAAGTTTAGTTTTCACCTTGCGTGTATCTGTAAATATAAAAAAAACTTTATGGAATATTGAATAACAAAAACAAAATATACAATCTAAAAAATACGGCTCTGGGTGATATACCCTAACAATAGTTGTTACATCTGGGTGGACATAAACTGTACATATTATATCTTAACTCAATAGTACAATGTTACAAAAAATAAGTCAAATCATTAAGTAAAAAATGTCTAAAGTAGTTTTTTAGGGTAGTTTGATTTTATTTAATATTGTCAACTTACAGTATATAAATGATATAAAAACAAACTTGATACAGGTTGAAGTGTCGTTACCATTGTAACCCGAGACTAGCTTCCTTTTCTATTCTTTGTCAAGAGTCAAACATCAACTTTAAACCTGGGTCGGGCCTGAAGCAAGACACACTTTCCATTATACATAATGTTAAAAACCATGATTCAACTCCTTGTGCTGACAAGATGGGTTGTCTCTGAATATCCGGACAATACTGATTAGATAATTATTAAACAAGACTACAAATTTATGTCAACCGTAATTCCAGGGTGTTGAATATAAATTTAGCTGACCCGCATTTTTAACTGTTTAACGAATGATATTTTTATTGAAATTAAAAAACGGGGTGACTTTGAAGTTAAAAGTTTCCATAGCCCTCATTTGTTTATATGATCAATTAATAACTTCGATTTAGCATTTTCTCTTTGAAATTGTGTTTTTTTTTCAAAGTGAAGTAATTAATTCTCTAACATTTCAACTTTTGATGTTTACGTTTGTCCTCAGTGCCATTTTCGTTAAATGTGGTGTCAATTTATGCTTTATGTTTCCTGTATTGTCAGCTTGATAAAAAAAAAAAAAAAAGTCACACATTCAACAAGAGTGAAATGGCGTTGTTTTGTTATATAAAACAATGGTATAGTATGGACCCAATAAGACTTTCTTGAATAATTTCTACGTTATTTGGTCTCTGGTGAAAAGTTATCTCATAGGCAATCATATACCCCATTTACTTATTATTTTTAATGGTTCGATCGTGGCCAAAAAATTCAAAACTCAAAAACCCAACAAAATTAAAAACAAAATGTGTTTCGAATTTTCAGCCTAACCCTGTTTAAGGTCAACTTTGTATGGGGAATGTAGTAATTTTGGTTAAAGCACTATTACATTATTTATTTGCAAATACAAACAAAATACATCGTTTTGTGATCATCAACATTCTGTCCAGGTACATACTGAATGGATGTTGCACTGGAGGAAATCATGCCCTAGCTCTTCCGGACAGCAACAGACAACCAGTGGTGTAAAGTGATAAGAAGGTATCATTGTTGTGCACACAACCCGTGTTTCTGAGTAACGTCGATAAGGGATGCTCGAAACCGAAAGTTTGGAACTGTAAAAAAAAGAACACGAAAATCATAAGGGCCTTTATATATACAACACAAACTGTGTAAGGCATCTGTAAAATACCCTAACACTTGTAAATGTCAACATGTGAAAATGTTTGTCAAAACCACCACATGTAATCGTTGCGCCTACATCCACGAAAAAATGTGCAGTTACAACAACTTCTATTTTTAATTTTATCATTTTAAACTGTGTTCTACCCCTAAAAAGCATCTAATTAAAGATCTATATATTTAACTCCTTCTTGGTACCCCATTCTGTCATAGACCCGGATATAATTGAAGCGTAGTCTGAACCATGCCCCGGAGGCTGTCTGTCGTCCCCTGCTGACGATCACTAGTGATTTATACAAGCCAGATAAATCACATGAAAGATAATGATAGAACTTTACCTTCAAATTATATCCTGCATCTCATTACAACTAATATAATTAAATGCATGTAGATCTCGCTACTGAATATTAAGGTACATTTAAGTGTGGGAACCGTCTTCAACATTCAGATTTAGGTACAAATTAGAGAAATTGCCACACGCGTCAATAACCCCGAGAGCTTCCGAAAATTGCTTTAAAAGCTTACGAATATTTTTCTGAATTTCTAATGAGTGTATTTGTTAGGGAGAGATAAAGGGACCAATTTTGTACAATGGGTAGGTTTTGAACCAATACAGCAATAAAATTTATTAAATTAAACTATTTATACAACTGGATACATATAAATGCTTTCAACGGGTGCTTTCAGTGCAGAATGTATGTTTACAAGTATTATCATATGAACCAAGACATTTGTGTTTGTCATGATTGTTCTTAATTATAGCAATTAAACGTAAACGAAACATTACGAACTGAAAGTATATATTTTCGCATTTAATCATTTTTTTTCAAGTTCGACCACCAATCTTATGATAGGGCTCATGATCAGTGGCTGAATGACAAAGTTTTATAAGGATTGGTGAACATTAAATTGCGCACAAAAAAATGTAAATGTTGGGATTATATACAATAGATATAGAGAACAATAGACTTGAAACATTATATATTTATGCTGCTCCAAAATACCGTCACGAGTGTCAGAAACACTTATTGTTTGCACGAAAATATAATCATTTGTTTTATATTAGAATATGATCTTACTAAATGGGAGAACAACATATAAAATAACATTAGCTCTATATGTCTCTTGTTATTGGTGTCGTACTATATGCGTTCTCATTGTCAGATTTATTCGTCTTATTGATATTCATATTGTTTATAAAATTAAGTTCTTTGAATTATTTACATTTTGTAATCAGGCTAATAGCAAGGTTGCAACTCCGTCATTAAATTTTGTCAATACTTAGTTTAAGTCCATATTTTTGTCGCTCAAAAACTATTTTCAAGACTGTACAAAACCAGCACCAATGTCCTTTTTTCTTCCCTACAAAGTTCCATTTGATATCGGAGCTTCCACAAGGCTCAGAGGTATTGAGAGATTAATGTCAAGTTTAAGTTAGTAATCCTCTACTACTGGCCATATAGTCTTATTCGAAGATAAACATTCTTTTGAAATCCCTCCGTTTTTCCCTTTTATGAAATTTTCTATAAATCAGTATAACTTTACGTTTTCACTAAGTCAATTTCTATTAAAACAGAATAATTGTTTTGTATTTGGCATCCTTATCAAACAAATGATTTAAGAAAGATCCTTATCAAACAAAAGCTTTTAGAAATATCAACAATTTTAAAATCGTGTCCATAAATCAAGTCAAAGACCCCTTCAAAACGATTCATTTTTATTTTTGCTTTATTATCTTGAAATATGCAGTGCATATTAATCAATGTTAGGGAGGGATTTAAGATAAAATATAATACAGAAGGGTCGACGTCCATTAGTGTTTAAACCTTTACAAATATTCTAACAAGCTTGAAGAAGATTTGTCATGGTGAACTCCGACCTTCTATAGCATTAGATAAACTAAGAAAACTTTTTTGTCCTTTTCGTATCAAATGTTTGCATTTGATAGTGTTACCATTATTAATGCAATTTAAAATTTTAGAGCCCCTTTTAAAAAACGTGCTCTCCCGCTGTTATTTAAAACCTGTGCATTGAATTAAAGCTTGGTTTCCATAGTATAGCCAGTCATCTCCGAAACTATTTGACAATTTAGTGTTTATATATGTAATTTGCCAGTAAAATGTAAATATAAAAATTGCACCTCCAAACGATTTTAGTATCCAATCAATGTAATGGTTTACTGCTATCAATGTCTTTGACACGAGTCAAATATTAATCGCAAAACGATCAAAAATCTCATTTATATCGAATCGTAATGGTTGCTTAGTTACATGGTGATTTTATGCCTTTGAATTTGCTATAAAGGGAAGTAATTGATGTTATGAAATATGGACAAACATTGAAAGTAGATAAGCTGCTTACATTTTTTGCAGTCACTTCACTTCAATAAATTTTCCAAAATATAATTATGAAAAAAAACTTGTTTCTGTCTGAAATCACATATTCAAAGTTTCAAAAAGTAGAAGAATTTGTTGATTTAAGAACGATAGTTGATTGTTATTTGATTTTTAAATTGATATCGTCGGAATATTTATTTTGTCATAAACATGAAGTACTTATAAACCACTCTAATTTCCCCCTCTTCATAAAAAAAAAGATAAATGAATTCAATTTAACATAATTTATAACTTACACCTATCAAGTACTTCAAAGAGTTTTCAATTCGTATAAGTTACTTATTTGACTATTCTTTTTAATCAACTTTAATTTATTTCTCGCTCAGGAACCCAAAATACGACCTCGAGTATGGAGTTCACGCGAGATCAATTGTCGTCTGCAAATTAACGTATATGTCGTCTGTCACCAGAACCTTTTAGCGTATATTTGATTAAGGTGATGGGCAGTAATTTTCGGCAACAAAACTTGCAAAATTGCCATCATTATTGTTAGTTTAATAAAAGGCCGTCCGGCCCTAAACCATTGTCCACCTAAGGTCCATTGTTAGCAAGGTACATAAAAAGTCTACTTATAGAATGTATATGGGTTGATCCTATATCAATTCACAGTGCTTTTTACATTAATAAATTTGTAGCTTTAAAATTTTATGAATAAAGATTTGTTCATTAACACGTCTAGAAGGTGGCGCGAAGCTTTGATCTTTTTCATGAAAAATGAATAAGGCTGAACTTTTTTGTTCATGGTAAAAAACCACACAGCTAGATAAATTGATACGGTTAATATTTACGTTATGTTATTAATAATTAATCCCCTCATTTCAACATTGCAGCGTAGATTGTTTACTCAAGGTCGTTATGACATTGAAACGTTGAGATTTGAAAAGATTGCGATGTCGGGTGCATCTTTTATAATCATAAAACGAATACAGAAAATGGAAGTTATGCGTATAACCATTGTATATTTCCCACGGGTTAAGGTGTTGACCTATTCAATGACCTCTGTCCGAAGTATTTATGTATCCAACGGAAAATATTTCTTGTAACAATAGCTTTCAAAAAGTGTCTATTTTCTTTTTATCTCAGTCGTTTAACTTGGTTATGAAAAATATCCGTCAATCATTGCAATTTTCCGTCCATTCATTTCTATGCACAAATATTTTGTCCAAAAAAGAGAATAAAGTGATTCTTTTGTCCTTTATTTCACGTTGTTAACTTCGAACAAATTGTTTTATGATGTGGCACAAAACATCTATTTGTAATGCATCACATATTTTGGTGTTCGGAATCTAAGATAGTTTTGATAACAACACTGCTATAAGTGATTATAGATCTATATATTTTATTTAATGGTATGTAATTGCAGTAAGTTACGAACCCAAAAAGGAAGGTAAACCATTATACCTTATATTAACCTGTCGCGAGTTACGATACGGTTACGATTGTAGAGCAGCCGAACTGACCGTTACATCAAGAAGATCGAAATATTTCTGACATCAATTAAATGCTATTAAAACATTACAGTTGAAGATGTTTACGTACATTTCGTTGGTTTTGCCATAGATGTAATACCCATACATCTATGGTTTTGCAAACTGCTGTCCTGTGCGCATTTTTTTTTTTTTTTTGCGCTCAACAGAAAGCGCATAGCACGGTGCAATTAATTTTAAATCTTTTTGAATTTTACAATAATTTAATGCTATTTTTTTTTTTTTTAGAAATAATGAAATAATAATCTACAAACTTGTAGGACCCACTTTGAAGTTCGAGATGTGGAATAAAATCTTGAAAAGGCTTATGTTATCTTCATTTTAAATCAATATTGTTAGTCTGGAGATGATATAGGATTAAGTATAATCTCTTCTTGACAGAAAACTAGGAGATACCTGCGCAACCGAAGAAGACTTAATAAGACTAGTTTGGAAGAGGTTTAATTCGGTGACAATTTCGAACCTTCAAGTGATGTATGTTAAAATTATATTGAATTTACTGTCAGGAGGGGTCATAAATCTCAAACAGAAACAAATGCCCCTTCAAAATCGTTAAACTAAGATGTTTACTTACTTAAATCGTCTAACACGAGGTATAAAGATTCAGTTTATTTTGACATGAAGAGATTTAAAGATATTAAAATTATTTTCTCTACGGCTGTATTAAAATGAAATTTATATATTATCGCTGTCAGGTGTACGTTTAATCTACGATTGACTCGTGCACTGCACGCGACATTATTCATAGCAAATATTTATTCTGCCACACTACGTGATGCGTACGCAACCAGAATTTTGGTACGTTTTTAATGTTTTACCACGCGACATAAACTTGCAATAAATAATAGTTGAATGTTTTAAAAGTCTCGCCGTCGTCCCTTTATTACTAAATAGAATATTACATTATAATGCAAAGATAGTCTGGCTTAAAATGAAATCAATCTTTATGAAGGACCTGTGCTTTTATAAAATCACCTGCTTTTGAAATATTTAACAGTGTGAAGACATATCAATATTTTAACAGTTTTTTTTATTTACACACAAAAATGATGATTTTTTTTCCTATTTCAATAAACTACAGATAATTTTGAATGTCGGTTGCATTTGATATGTGTTTTGTTTTACTTAGTACTAACTTTATATATATCAACAAACAAAAAATATTTTGTTCTTTTAAATTAAATTAATTGATCCTTATCGACAATCTGCTAATACCTATATGTTTGCATTGCAAAAGCTTGTGTTTTTCTCTGACTGTTAATGACGTCTTTACACTAAATCCATTGGATGTTGGATGTTGGATGTGAGCTGATTAATATTTTAGTCTTAATATAAGTAGATTTTTCTATTAGTTTTTATTTTGGATTTGAACTACTCTCAGATATGCATGTACTTAGTTTCTTTTTTGTTATAGGGATGAAGGATGGATATATGCTCTGCCACGACCTGTCTGTATTTGTTTTAAATGTTTTTCTTTGTATCAATCTGATGAGTTCAACTGATTTCTAAAATTAATTCTTATGTTGATCTCTGACAAAACTGTCCCAGGTTAGGAGGAGGGTTGAACGCTCACAAACATGTTTAACCCCACCACAATCTATATGTAAAAGTCCTAAATCAGGAGCCTATTAGGTGGTTGTTGTTGGTTCATGTCTTTTATATGAGATTTGTTATAAATAAGGCCGTTAACTCCTTAATTGATTTGGTTTATATTTTCAAGTCGGGGCCCATTTATTACTGATATCACATCTTATACATATATAGTATCTGTTTACGGTGTTGTAAAGTGTAAATATAAATAACTTCAGACACCAAACTTATAATTGCAAATACCATGCGCGAATTTCAATGATTTGCGAAGACTTTTTGTAATTAAAGCCGCCACATGGGCCTATACTATGTTTTTTAATTTTGCCACTTGGCGTGAACAGAAATTTCGTAAAGCCGCCACTGAACAAATCAAGACGAGGTTTGTACTACTATATCATAAATAACCTGCAGAACTTTACGGTAATACTGCGACTTTACGAACCAAAACTTGTCCGACTGATGTTACTGTATGACATGCACGTAACTGTATTATATTCAGAAAAACATAAGGTTTGCACGTCTTTTTTATCTATCATTCTACTGTCGCTGCATGTACGAACGAAGACAAACCTTTTTTCTGTTGTGTAACGCTAAAAGTAAAATGTTTTGTACAAGGACAGTTCGATCTAAACTACGCGGCTGTGGAACTTTCACTGATACAAGGCAATGTCGACATAAGCTACGCGGCCGTTCAACCTTGACAAATACAGTATAAGCTACGGGGCTGTGGAACCTCAACTGATACAAGTCAAGGCCAATCGGCTGTGAGACCTTGGCCTTTGCTTTGTCAAGGTCGCCCTATAAAACTCGGCTGTGGAACCTTGGCTGATACAAGTAAATACCGACCAGTTATTAAGCACTCGGCTAGCAATACTTCACTGATACAATTAATTCTGACCATGCAGTTGTTTAGCACTTGGCCGCCGAATCTTGATTGAATTTATATAACTTGAAGTGTACCAATACGAAATACTGTATCGACTTTATAATTCATGTATTATAGCAATAGATTACATTTAAATGACATGAAATGAAAATAAAACAAAGAAGTATGTTTACCTTTCAGTTTAATAGCCTATGAATATCTAATGAATAATGCTTCAAGCTGTTAATTTATAAAACGAATAATATTTTATCAAGGTCGTATGCACGTGACACGAGCCATGATTTGATTATCAGAAAATCAGAAAATATCCTTAATTTGATTTCAGACACGTGTGATAAAGTGTATATCATTTTAGTCTTATTAGTTGAAATTATGGATTTGTGAAGGTGACTCCTTTTTGTATCATTCATACAGAACAGTGACGTCATACTGTCCTCTGAAATACTAGTAAAATTAAAAAGATCTTATACATTTTTTCCAGAGTGTCAGACCAAGGAGGTTTTATAGACCTTTATAGTTCACATAACACTTTCAATGTAAATAATTCGAACAATGTAAATATACATAATAATTATAGTTGAACTAAGTTATTCAAGAACCATAACATTTCTATTTATAATGTCAAATTCAGGTTTATAGGATTAAGAAATTTAAAAAAAAGTCCAACAGTTGAATAGTCGAGTTCTCTTCGAGTGTCTGATATATTGTGACACGTGAAACGACTCGACTTCCGTCGATTTCTTGCATAACGAATTTAGGAACATTCATCAGCGAACCAACTGAAAAGTAAATAAAATAAATTCCGGTTAGTTCACACATATTTCAATAGACGAATCGCCGGAAATGAAATGACCTTAAGTCTAACCTCAAAAAGATGACCCGGTGTCAATGAAGACATTTAAAAAGTTTAATAGCAAGAATTTTTCTTCCCCTTTAAAATTTTACCTGTAAATTGAGAAACTTTTTGTGCAAAGGTGTATTTAGCCTTAAACCGTTTTGTAGATATAGTTAATTTGTTTATACACTGCAATTTAATTTCTGTGTGGGATTTTGAAATGAATGACTTTTAATCTGGTCACTGACAGAAGGTGAAGTCAGCCAACATTGGAATGAGACCCTAATTTGAGAGCGTTACTCGATACTAGCTATATGTACATAATTATGTATATTTGTCACTTCTATTAAAAATTCAATACACTTGCTTAGCAAAAATTATAGCTTATATGAAAATAAGGAGCTGTGGTATGCCTGCCAATGAGACAAATATCTACCAAAGTTAAAATAAAATGGACATAGTTTAGATATATGTGCGTAAAGGTTTAAACGAGGTATCTCTTTTTTAATTGTGGTTCATTTTGCATGCTATAATCCAGTCTTGTTGAAGGCCGTACTTTAACCTATAATGGTTTAATTTTTAAATTGTTATTTGGATGGAGAGTTGTCTCATTGGCACTCACACCACATCTTCCTATATCTATTGACTACATTCTGTGATTAATTAATCATAGTCTTGTCTTGACTGCTTGCTTGTCAGTCTTATCTAATCTGTTTTATGTGACTTAATGTTTTGCTTGTCACATTCTTGTTTTGTCTGTAATATGTGACTATAATTTATTAGTCACAGTCTTGTATTGTCTAAAATATGTGACTATTTACTTGTCAGTCTTGTCTTGTTTATTAAATGTGACTGTTAATTTGTCACAGTCTTGTATTGTTTATAAAAATGACTTTTTGCTTGATCCAGTCCTGTCTTGTCTATTATATGTGACTTTGTGTTTGGCACAGTCATGCCTTGTCTATAATATATGACTGTTAGCTTGTCAAAATCTTGTCTTGTCTTCTGTATGGGACTGTTTGCCTCTCCGAGTCTTGTCTGTTATATGTGACTATTTGATTGTCAGTCTTGTCTTGTCTACTATTTGTGAGTGTTTTATTGTCCCAGTCTAGTCGGGTCTATTATATGTGACTTTTTACTTCTCACATTCAAGTCTTGTCTATTATATGTGACTTTGTGTTTGACACAGTCTTGCCTTGTATATAATATATGACTATTTGCTTGTCAAAGTCTTGTCTTGTCTACTATAGGGACTGCTTGCATGTCCGAGTCTTGTCTTGTCTTTTATATGTGACTGTTTGATTGTCCCAGTCTAGTCTTGTCTATAATATGTGACGTTTTACTTCTCACATTCTTGTCTTGTCTTTTATATGTGACTGTTTGTTGATCAAAACTTTGTCCTGTCTATTATATGTGACTATTTGATTGTTCTAGTCTTGTCTTGTTTACCATATGTGATGATTTGATTTGCCTAGTCTTGCCTTGTCTATATATATGTGAATATTTACTTAGCATAGTATTGTCTTTTCTACTATATGTGACTGTTTGCTTGTCCTAGTCTTGTCTCGATTGTTATATGCGATGATTTGTTTGTCACATTTTTGTCTTGTGTCATCGTATGTGTGATTATATTTGCTTTACCGTCTTGGTCTTGTCTCCAGTGTATGACTATATAAGTATGCCAGTCTTGTATGTTGTCCGTAATGTGTACAACTATCTACTTATATGTTCCAGTCTTGTCTACCTTCGGTCTCTATTTAACATATCCAACTATAGCAGTCATAACGTGACTTTGGTGACGTCACACATCACCCGTATCAAGCCCGAGTAAAATGTATAGAAATGCATAGGGGCTTTCTGGAATCGATGAAATACATTACTTTAGGTTCATGATACTAAAAGTGTGGGTCTTTGTAGTAATTCCTCATATATTAAGAAATATAAATATTCCTTTTGGAATAGTTTAAATTTTGATCTTCTCCCTTCCAAATGCTTTTGAAAATTTGTTTTGTTGCCTCGATAAGTCACACTGTTAAATCATACAACTACGATAAATATTGGATTTTCTGTCGTCTTTAACCTTAAATTGCGATTTAAACAAAACAGATGGAATAATTGTGGGTCTTTGTGCTTATCATTATATTCATAAATATTTGAAATATCGTATATAGAACAGTTTAATTTTCTATTATTTCCCTTCCAAATTGATTTGAAAATAAGCTATTTTCAGAAAATCTGCTATTATTTTTCAAGATGGCGACCAGATTGACAGCGTGAGGCGACATGGTAAAAATACAATTTGTACGATTTTTACAATGAAAAGTAAATAACTGTTGGATGCTCGCGTTTTCAGTCATTGTCTGACCTTAAAGCAGCATGCAATCGAACATTGGTTCCTTTTTATCAAGCTTAAACATACTGTTGTTATTTTTATAAAATTTTGAAAAATGGCGAACAAATAATTTTCAAACGTAGAGGATGTTCGACACTTATTTTGTTAATGCACATAATTCAATTCAATGAAATTCTTTGCAATATTATTTTATATTCATAAAAGAAGACATCGAATGGATATAAACCGAGGTGAACTAAATATATTTTTCAATTTTCTTTAGATAATTCATCAGGTAACCAGTAAAAAATCCTAATTGAACCAGTCACATGCAGAGTTATGGAACGTTATTATGACTGTAATAGTTGCATATGATGCGTTTTAATGTCACAGCCAATTCTTGTCTAACGTTTGTCACTGCCTTATCTTATTCTATCGATGCGTTATTTAAGCTTATTTATATAGCCCGTTGCTTATTTCTACATCATTTGTTCTCTGGTAGAGAGTTGTCAATCGTCTCAAACCTTCTAACTCACGAACGTCTCGCCGGTAAAAATCAAACCTTCTAACTAACTAACGTCTCGCCGGTAAAAATCAAACCTTCTAACTCACTAACGTCTCGCCGGTAAAAATCAAACCTTCTAACTCACTAACGTCTCGCCGGTAAAAATCAAACCTTCTAACTCACTAACGTCTCGCCGGTAAAAATCAAACCTTTTAACTCACTAACGTCTCGCCGGTAAAACATCATTCACATATTTTTTTTTCTAGAATTAGGACGATGCACAGCTAGAAATACAGTCTATGTGTACATGTATTGACACTTGTTTATAGTTGAAAACCTTAAGCTGATATTTCTTTAGATGTCTGTTAATCTTATTGTCTTGTTGTCGGATTGTCTCATACCTTACGTCTCTTTATATTGGTACGTCACTAAACATCATTGTATATACAAAGTTGAATCTCTTAAGAGGCATCAACTTGAGTATTTAAGAAATAAGTTTTCTTACGTCATCTCCGAATTAAAAACAAATATTTCATGTTTTTTAAAAGATAAATCTAATAAATTAGTATTTTGATTTATACTTTTTTATCCGAGACCAAACACTATTGTAAATTTAGATCTACTTATATGCAGTAGAGTAATGTGACATTGTCATGCGTCACAGAACACATAACACCTATGCGGTTTGTATTGCAAGTGTCATTTCTGTTTGCCGAGACTTATGATCACTTATGTTGTGACGTCCTTTCTTATACAAAGTACCACTATATAAAGTTCTATAGTACAGATCACTTGTAGTTTTTTATTATATCTCCTGTGATCTCCTATCAATTGATGTTACCCTCAGATGTTGCCTTATTTTACTCTAGGGTAGCCATTATCAGACTAGTATCAGATGGGAAAGAAAACAATGTAGGCTTCCGTTCATTTACATATTAATATCCAAGATATTATATTTTATGCTTACACTAAACAAACATTGGAAACCATAAAAAGCTAAAGTTGAACCTTACTAAAACAAAGGTCATAGATTTAGCACGATAGATCTCTAGAATTAGACACCAACTTTCACTTCTTTCACCAAACGAGGCTAGTATCCCATGACAAAAACTTGTTATTTGACCGCAAAATAATTCATTCAACTTTTTTAAAGGAAACCACGATGTTCTCGTAGTTTATGAATATATCAATGAAACAGCAAACGAACGACATAAAAATCAAGAGACAATTTGAGGTGGATACAGTATTTAACACTAACCAGCGACAAGCTCTCAATCGTGGTCTAAACATTGTGAAAAATTAAACAGAGAAAGATAATTCAAAAGACAAACAATGATATGGTTCCTGGTTTTGGACACGTACGTCTCGTCCGAAATGTAAATGCGTGCCTTCACACCATCTAAAAGATATCGATAATACGTATTGGAAACTCAGTAAGATTCTAGAAAACAAAGAATTGTTATATAAATACTTTAGTTTTATTAAACATGTTTTACAAAATTGTAAATAGTATAAAAATTTACATAATACTTAATATATACACTCAAAAATAATTGCATAGATATTTCAAAACACGGGAATGTGTATTTTAAAAATTTAACTTAAAATTTCAAATATTTGTAAAAATTGTAAAAAACATATAACAAGGAAGCACTTTTATAATAATAAAAAACAATCTGTTTTAAACAGGTATGTCTTCTTGAACACATAGTCAATGCCACAATTAATTTATGTCGATTATTGAACACATGCAGAATATATATAGTAAACATAACATTAATAACACGTGTATACTATAATATGAACACATAGTACTGGTTAATAACAAATACAATTATGCCAAAAAAACAGCGCACATTTGTAACTTTGAATTTTAAAAAAATACAGCCATTTCACTTACAACAGTGAGATTAATGTCAAACAATCAATAAAATATGAACACATTTGGTCGGCCATTGAAAGTGTCATAGCTGCCTCGAGATCAATAACAAATACGGAAAGTCCTTTTGGAACAATTCGGATCAAATTCCATTCGGAAAACTCAGATAAATGTCCATTATCGTTGATGCCACCACTTAAACCAATAATTAATGCCTGGAAGTCCTTCAGCTGGTGTCATCATTCTCAACAAATAATATTCTGCAATTATAAAATAAAAATCATTTAAGTATTATTAATAAATTTTGAATACTTTCATTTATTTAGTGTTTTCATTGCATTTTAAATAAATATAATGAGACAAATCTTACACTATTAAAACATCGTCACTCTCAGAACTTTTAATACAAAAGTTTTTATATTAAACACTTTTATTATTAAAGACAACCCTTTAAAGGTATGAAAACTGTTTTCATTGTCAAAATTCAAGAATTTTATTTCGCTTTCAAATGAAAACGTGGCTTTAATATTTTTATGAATTAAATTGACTTTTTGACATTTTAGCTACATTTAATAACAATTGACATTCAGGTGTTTAAAAGGTCTAACGCTGTACACAAGTCTCTTTTGATCAAATACCGACATCGGATGTATGCAACGTTAAATTTATATACAAAATATTTAATAATTTCCTTCGTCATAGCTTTTCACATTTATTAAATAATAATGATTTCTGTTTCCTTTGCTTTTCATCTTTTTTTAATAATAAATCCATGTACATTTCTACCTTTTTGATAAATGAAATGAGTCACCATCATATTGAATTAACTTTATGTACAAGACCCTAACATACTTGTAACAAAACAACATAATGGATTTTAGATTTAATAATAAAAATCCAGGTAGGAAAAACGTGTAAAAATATATGCTTACCTGTAAAATTTATAAGGGAAAAAATGACCTGAGATCAGGTAATTCGTCCTCCTCCGAGCTGAATGACTCTGATAGATTTTCTGAAGTGGACGGACTATGTTGCATAGAGATGTAACTGGTCGCTGGTGAATGCTGCATTGTCGGGCTATACTGGTACTGATAATTGTCCGAACTGTAACCGGAAGTTGTAGATCCAGTATCAAACGACATTGTTTTATCCCCGGTGTAACCATTTTTTGTGTTGTCAAATGAAATAGTATTGTCCGGATTATAATTGAATGTTTGTAAAGGTTGGTATATCACTCGGGAATCCTGTATCTCATCAATTTCTTCATCAATGTTCTGATAAGACATCACGTTATTATTGCTATGATACAGATTTCCACTTTGATAATTTTCCTTGTCACTGAGACATTGTTCACTGTTCTGACATACTGTCCTGTTGTCGTTGTTAATGTTATTTTGATTTTGTGAGAACTGTAAGCTCTGATGTATTTCACTGTCTACGTTTTGTTGTAATTTGTTCCTTGAATCATTTTCATTTTCGGAATCCATACTTTCACCATCAGTGTACATTAATAATTGCCTTAATTGTTTGATGTATTCAACAGCTGACTTCAGTGTGTCCACTTTGCTCAGTTTCTTGTTCTTCTTTCCATCCGGGACATGATCCCTCAAAGTTTCGAATCCTGAATTAACCATTTTCACTCTGTTTCTTTCCCTTTCGTTACGTCTAGCCACAGTTGCGGGTTGTGGTTTAGGAAGCAAATGGTGTAGTCCTTTGCCGTCTGTTCTGCGTTTGCATCGCAACATTTCTGGTTCTTTTGGTGAAAGTGGTTCCTGTTTCTTCAGCCGTCTTTGGGCTTGTACTTGTTGAGCTACTGTTGTTGTTGTTCTGACCAAAATAAACGGTCCTGTCATTTGAACTCCATTATTATTTATTGAAGTCAAAGCTTGGATTGGAACCAAGCTTATGGTTGATGCCATGTTTGAAATAGTTTCGTGTGCTAGTCGCGTGGTTGAATGTCGAAATTGCCTCGCGACCTGATGACAATATCGTCTGCTCTTAAAAACTTCGGAAATTCATAGATTGGGAGATTTAAATATCGCTGGCGTGATAAGCCCCGCCCATGCGTACAAAGTCACACCCGCGGCTTGCTTCTGTAAAAATTGTATAAACATTTAAATGTCCTTTAAATGTCAATCAACTTTCAATCGTACGAACGTCGCGTGCCCTGATATAATCTTGCCTTAAAGAAAATTAAATGCATCAAAAGAGATGACAACGCCATTAGAGGTTGCTAACAGTACGCATCGGTAATTTTTACCAATAAAAAACGATAAAGAATCGCAGATGGTCATATTAAAATTGTGATACTCCTAAATTAACAACCTGTTACTTCAATATGAATATTTGTTTTGTAAGATGCAATTATTAATATTCAAGAAACTTTACAGAACATACCGGTACATTGAACATATGATGTTCTCAACCAGTGAACTTAGTTTATTATTCGTCTCACTTCATTTAATTTCAATTTACATACACCCAAAAAATGGCGCCATCTTAGTTCATATCATAAAATACATTTTAAATTAATTGTGACTTCTGATACTTTGATCAATAAAAAAAACTACAGAGTAAAGTTCTTAATTTGATTTCAGAGAGTATTCTAAATGATTACTATAATCTTTGAAGTTTTTTGTCGGGTTTTCTCAATTTTGCTCGTCTATCACTTTTGTCAAAAAATATATGATACACTCATTTTTCAATGATACTTCCATTTGAGTAACAAAAAGGGTGTTTACAAAATTATAAGATTTGTTTGTTTAGTTTAACAGTTTTTACAATTTAATACATTATGAGTTTCGTTGATAAATATATTGCAAGATAATATTCTCGCCTTAGACACATATATAGCATGTTTTAATGTTGTTAAAAGCTCCATATAGTGAACTGTTAAATTTTCTATTGATCGATATATACGAAAGCAAGTCAGTTGAAAAGAAAGAAGTTTTGTTGTCTCTTCATTTACTAAAAAACTTTAAAATCTTTTTTATTCTGTTTTACATTTATCTTTTTAGTTCGTTATAAATACTAAAATCTATATTTTTGTTTGACCTATCAGCCATTAACGGCATTGTTGAGAATCTAATCATCACTTATGAAAAAGGTATAAATGATAAGGTGGACACGTTCACGTAAGGACATATAAGTCAGTGCAGGTGGTTTTTAATATTAAAAAGGCCAGTCCGATTGAAAACAAATTGGACTCGCAATTTTTGATATTTTGATATTAATATCAAAGTAATTAAGATGTCATTTTTTATCAGCGGGGAAACAATTTCTACATAAAACGAACCAAACCGTTAACTGACCCTTCTTGCTTGAATGACCAACAGAAATTTCACTTTTTTAATATAGGCCCGATTAAGTACATCTTAAAGTGTGCATTAAACTATGAAAAGTACGCTTTAAATGGACTTTATCATCAAGATATGAAAAATTTAAATGTGAAAATTATTCTGTGTCCATGATATATTTTTACAATATCTTACATATGCTACACAAGCTACATGGAAGCTCTATACTGTATAGAATATATTGTTTTGCTATGTATTTAAGTTACATAGGCCATATTTCACCTTAAAAAGAGTATGATATTTTTAGTTATAGACGGTCATGAAACTGTACTCAGAAAATACAGTAAAGGATTGTGATTGGGTGATTTCTGAGTCTGAGTTCAATTGTAATCGAATCTTAAAAGTTTATTGCTGTAACCCCAAGTATCACCGTGTAGTTTGTAAGACATTTTACGTTGTATAGACGAGGTTTTACCTTGCAGCGATTATTTAATTCTTCCCAGCACTCGTGCTTTTTACCCGAAGGCAAAGATGGCTTACGTCGTAATTGGAATATATTTTCGGTTGAACTTTGGTTTCAATGCTCTTCAACTTCTTTTTTGATTTGACGCTCCAACCGACTGATTCTACTGGTGGTTATTCTGTAATGCAGACTAACTGATAAGTCCAGTATCATTGGTGGGTTTTTATATAATGATAAAATATCTGAATTACATTAGAACCCCTATTGCAGGAACTAATTATTGTATTTATTGTTAATTTGTCTCGTCCTGAACTTGCATGATACATTTGCCAGTGTAGGCATGAAGTAATAAAGACACTTAAATATACCATACTATGTCCGTACACCGCACATACTAAAACTCACTAATAAGATATTTCAAAGGGAAATTACACGGTCTTTCCCCCCTCTCCCAACTATGTAGCAAAGATAAAATTCCAATGAATACAAATTGTGTACGATGCTTTTTTTTTTGGACATGACAAGTTGTCCTGTAGTGGATTTTAATGTGTATCAAGTGCATAAAAATTCAACGTTTGGACAGGGAGTCGAAATCTGCCATGCAAGGACTATATACCATGGTTGCCGGAACATAAGTTATTATAAAATGTTTATAAGGTAACACTTCAAACATCATGATAAATAGGACATACCAATTCAAAGTTATCTGCGCCAAATATTTACTTTTTATTGATGTGAATTCAATTGTAAATGATCATTAAATAAAACTGCATATTTTTGTAATTAAAAAAGATGTGCATACATTTATAACGGTGCTTCTTTGTGATTAGTCATACCAGTTGTGTTGCTTTCAATGAATATTCATATCAGCATAAATCACTGTCAAGTTTGTGGTTACGAGAGATCAAACTATGGACTGCTTGCAAGGAAGGTAAAAAGTAAAACATTAAAAAAAAGAAATTAAAATATTTGTCAGTCGGTGAGTCTACCTTGTTTAATTGTTTGACAGTATGATAAAATACACGTGATAAAAAACACGGCACGCGCCAGGTGTTCCTTTAATGTAGGGCGGAGCATTTTAGGCTCGCGTTCATTAGAATTTAAAACTAGTTTGTAAAACATATATCATTGTTGTTAGTAAACTGTATATTAATAACGAAACAATTAATAAAAATACATTGTATCTGCAAACTTCAAAGACCTTGCCAAATTTAGATTTTATGCTGGACTAATTCTTAAAAGAACTTAAAATCTGTTAACCGGTTTTTTTTTATATCCCATTTAGTTTTGTTGATAACGTCGGTTTGGTATTGTTTTTGACGTTGCTTTTGGGTGCATTAGCTTTACCTTCGATTGTATGACTATGCATGTAATTGCAAATTATAAGATGTCTTAACTTGGTTATCCGACCACGTGTTTATTTGCTGTCTTAACTTGGTTATCCGACCACGTGTTTATTTGCTGTCTTAACTTGGTTATCCGACCACGTGTTTATTTGCTGTCTTAACTTGGTTACCCGACCACGTGTTTATTTGCTGTCTTATATCATTGTTCTATCAATGTACGTACAAATGTATATGAAGCACTAAAGTCAATAATAAGTTCTAATATATGGAAAACAAATATTAAAAACGTTTCAACTAATTATAAAAAAAAAATACTAATTTTTTTAGATTGTGTTTTGTGTTTAACAATTATTTTTTTGTTTCTGAAAGCATCAATTTACTCCATGCATATTTGTTTTCAAATATCTCCAAATATTTAAAGCGTATATACAAAAAGTCATGTTCAATCAAAGTACAAATAAAGTCAATATTTTGATAAGGATCTAATATTGTTTAAAGTGATGATGTCTGTTCAGCAATGATTATAATTTCGTAATCGACCTTGATTGTATAGATAGGTTTCCGTATAACAGACTCAATCTTTAATTTTGTACAAAACGTATTCCATGTCCCTGGGACATTTGTAATTTCATCGCTTTTTCAATTTATTACGAAAATTTTGCATCACAAAAAGTGTTTTTGGAGAAGGCTTAAAAAAGAAATAGGTTACAAAACACATAATGTACTTGTGGGGTTGATTGAAAATAGCCGAGGTGGAACGAAAGGATTCGCTCATCTAAAGTCAGGTGTCCTAAATTAATGTTTTACTATAAATAATTTCGTAAAACTACAAGCAAGCTTTCAATTTGGACACTTTTGTTCCGACGTGATCAGAAGAAGCTACGAGTGAATACACTCTTATGGGTATCGTAAAAAATGGTTAAATTAAATTTCTCGTCAAGTAGCGGTCGTTAGTCAATGCTATAACCACTCGTCTAACTCCAGGTGTGATCTAAGAATTAATTGTATTTTTTTTTAAATCTTGTAACAAATATGTTTAAAAAAGCAATTTCTACAACTAGAATATTAATACCTGTGATAAGTCAAAGTATAAAGGGTGTCAAGGTGCGTGACACTTGAGGTTAAGAGGTCAAAAGTCTTAAAAACTTAAGGGTGATGGGAAAAGAAAAATCACAAAAATACTGAACTTCGAGGAAAATTCAAAACTAAAAGTCCCTAATCAAATGGCAAAATCAAAAGCTCAAGCGCATCAAACGATTGGATAACAACTGTCATACTCCTGACTTGGCACATGCATTTTCTTATGTAGGAAATGGTGGATTGAACCTGGTTGTATAGCTAGCTAAACCTCGCACTTGTATTACAGTCACATCAAATGGGAATGAGTGAGGACATGTAGGTGAAGGTTACACGATCAAAATAAACAGACAAGAATCAATTTACTTAAGTTTTGCCCGAATCACTTTTAAATATTTTATCTTTGAAACATGGAGCGCTTTTGCCAATTGTTTTAACATTCTAAATGTAAAAACGAGAGGAAAAAAGAAAGAAAAAGACATGCATGTTTGAAAAATTTCAAAGAATATCAACTAACAACTTGGTCTGGTAAAGTAGACTTGCATGAAAAAGAATGTGTATTTGCAATAGAGAATGAAGAACACTGCATATTTCAATGTCAATACTTTGCAGAATCAGTAGGGATAGAATCATTTAGGAATATCTACATTTGATTAACTTATAATAATCGAAAAATAGCGCGTTCAAAAGTACACTCTTAGATGAGAACTATCAATAAAAAGGTAAAATCTTGTCTTTGAAATTATGGCTACATGTCCTATATACTTTGAAATTCTGTGAATTGTATGTATTCGATTTCATCTTTTAGTCGAACCGTTTGTTCTATCAGTTCGGTTAGTTTGTAGTTTAGAATGATAAACGTGTACTATGTTTTGTTGTACTTATAAAAAAAGATGTTTTATTATTGCCAATGAGACAACTCTTCACACTTAACCAAATGACACAGAAATTAACAACTATAGGTCATTGTACTGCCTTCAACAATGAGCAAAGACCATACCGCATAGTCAGCTTTCAATTTACAAACATTTTATAACGACAAAACTATAACCGTTTCGTTAACCTATATAGAGATGTGACTTTATGTTTGCCTCTTCTATTGACAAATTTACACAACCTTTCTTGTGGACTTAATATAATTGTGTGTGTCAAAATTATAATTGCATGACAGAAAATGAGGAATAGGATTGACACCATGTAGATTGACAAAGTTCGAATGCTGTTTAAAAAAGCCAGATTAGCATTAAATAAAATATTAAAGAATTCCAATTTATTTGTCTATGGAATAAATGGAAAATAATTTTCTTTCCACGCCATTAAAATTTCATTCTACAAATGTACTTGCCTCAGTTGACAACTTCAATCGATTACATAGACAAAAAAGTACGTTAACGCTTCAAACTGAGATTAATTAAATATTTCAATGGTGCTTAACAAAATGATGAACTCTCCTTTTTGTGAGGTAAGAAAGTGATAATAATGTTTGATTGTGATTGAGATGTTATCGGGTACTGTCAGGTTTTGTGTGGCACGCGTTCATAGCGGGTACCTATCCACACGAACTTCACACCCTTATAGACTGTCTACCTGAGAGTTAATAATTACCTGGTCAGGTAGGGTGATATATGATGTGGTCACTCAGTAAATTCTTATAATTATAATCATTAAGTATTTTGTGGTAACGTTGTCGACTTTCGGTGATGACAGTTGTTCACCTGATTAGCATCGCTTCATTGTAGACGTTTGTTCACATTAACTCACCCTTCGATCACAATCGGCAAACAAGCTGTTGACAGGAATAATCTTCAATTTTATTTTTTTTAACTCCATAACAAATTTTCGGGATTGGTATTTTTATTATTACTATAAAGATCATCAAGTTTACTCTTTCACCCGTGTTCGAGAAACGGTTAAATTGTCTTTGAACGTTTTACAAGATTTTAAATGAATTTGAACTTAAAAATCGGGAGATGTGGTATGCCGAATTGCCAATGAGACAATTATCCAACAAAGTTACAATGAAATTAATGTAAGTAAATTATTATAGGCAATCGTACGACCTTCAACAATGAGAAACACCCGTACCGTGTTGGCGGCTATAAAAAGACCCCAACATGAAAAATATTTAACAATTAAATCTTGAGATAACGAATGCTTATGATTAATTCCTAGATTTGTCATAATTTGAGACTTAAAGCCTAATTTAAAGTATTTGTCCCAGTTCTTATAAAAGACTGACATCACCACCATCATATAACCTTACCAGATATTACTAAGGAGGTTTATATTTTACTGTACCGACCACATATCAAGATATAGTATGCCTATCTTAATTATTTTAGCGGGAGGGAAAATGTACATGTAGTTTCTATTGATCGATATAAATGTATGAATTTGGATTGTAATCTTAACCGAAAAAAGGCGGGAACTGACATGTAACTAATTATAGTACAATACTGAACTATTGATCTCTATCAGATGTACAAATTCCTTGGGGGTATCTGATTACCAATCTAGACACATTATCATATAACACAACTGTTGACTGTATTACATGGCCGTCTAATGCGTAAATTATTCATTAAATTTTTAACAGTTTTGGGCTAGTAAGTGTACTCTCTTTGATAGTATGTGCGAAGTGATAAAATCAGGTTTATGTATTTGCATATAAACTACAACAAGTCATACATTTTAATAAGTTGATGTAGAAAAATCAAGAACAATCGGCCGTTAAAATTTTCAAATAACGAGATGTTGTATTTAAGTTTAGTTCCGAAGTGATATTTTTATAATCTGTCGCAGTATGTTTATGCATTATTAAATAATGCATTCAATGAACTCATCATAGATACCAGGATTAAATTTTGTACGCATATCGTACATTGCGATTACAAGACTCATCGGTGACGCTCAAGAGAAAAAAGTGATATAAGCAAGCAACCGACAAAAGTACAGTCATATAAAAAATAATTTTAAAATAGATATAAAAAAAAAGATGGGATTTGATTGCTATGAGACAACTATCTACCAAAGTTCAAATGATGTGGATGTAGGTATGCTGATTGGACTTCCACAGGTAAAAACGTAGATGTATTGTATAAGTATCCACAATTTTGCCTGACCACTGCCACCTTCCCTTAAAACCAAAATGTATGGGTTTATTTTTGAAGTGATATCGTGATGCCGTCCTTATAAGGTGTTGAGATGTTTAACAAGGTCGATCATTAAAGTGGTTGTATCTTCGTACAATGTATTCAATATTTTATTTTATTTAAGTTTTATCTCTCATACAAGAAATACTTAGAACTTGATTTCTTCAGAATGAAATAAAATCTCGAAAATGCCAGGTTTATAAGGATATAACAAAAACAATTTTAAGTATAACAATTTTACATAACGGTTACCCTAATTTTAAAACTGAAACCCTCAACTGACCAATTAGCTGACCGCAAAACAAATATGAGTTATGACCAATTTTCTGTATACAAAATCTCGTGTGAGGTCTATTGTTATGCTCATTGTTTGAATATTCTTCTCTCCTCCTCTACAAAAGCAGCATATGTTTGGCAACCGGTTAATACTTTCGTTAGCTTACAACAACAATAATAAGTTCTGATAGTTTTTGCAAAATAAGTTGATACGCTGTTTAAAGAACAGGATTAAAGGTTTTGAACAATCTGATGATATTCTGTTGAAGTGACAGGATTAAAATAGTTGACAATATTTTACATACTAGCCTATAGATATCCCAGTATAAAGACATGGTCAGTCTTGTGTTGTGATAGGATTATAGTAATGTTGTATATATAATGCCACGATAGGATTAGTAATGTTGTATATATAATACCACTAAAGTAACGTATTTATAAGTAGTCGTCTACAGTGTTTCACGTTGCTTTCAGATAGAACATGAAACATCCATGAAACTAAGTTAATTACCTGGATGTCAACCGCTCATTAAAATTCATGTACCTTTAACCAGATTTAAACACAGTATTTGTCTTGCTGATTGCATTCTACAAGCACTGTGTTTACATAAAACCTACTTATAAGAAAACAGTTGATCATTTTACGCTCGGATTATAGGACACATGTCTTCATTTGATCTTGAAACCTTTCTCTGTTTACTAAAAAAAAAGTAACAATTTTAATAGATAGATTCAGAGAACAACGCTATATATATATATAGAGTCATTCTGACAGATAGATTCAAATAAAAAAAACATGTTAACATGGAAGGTAGATTCAAATAGCAAAACATGTCACCCTGGCTGATAGAGTTATAAAGCAAGACATTTCATCATGGAAGATATGGAACCAAAACATATTGCATTGACAACTAAATTTAGACAGACATGTGACGACCAGACATTTGTATTCGAGGGCAACGCATGTGCACGACGACATCGAATCCAGACTTTCGAAATAAAATTGAGAATGGAAATGGGGAATGTGTCAAAGAGACAACATACCGACCAAATAAAAAAAACAACAGCAGAAGGTCACTTTGCGTCTTTGCGTCAAAACTAAACACATTTATTCTAAAAACAGTTGTTGGCATGACACGGGTTGTGTTCTTCTCATATATGTAATGATGGTATGATGAAATCATAATCTTTCAGTCAGTTTAATTGAAGTCTGGAGCTGCATGGCATGTCAGTTAACTGCTAGTAGTCTGTTGTTATTTATGTATTATTGTCATTTTGTTTATTTTCTTTGGTTACATCTTCTGACATCAGACTCGGACATCTCTTGAACTGAATTTTAATGTGCGTATTGTAATGCGTTTACTTTTCTACATTGGTTAGAGGTATAGGGGGAGGGTTGAGATCTCACAAACATGTTTAACCCCGCCGCATTTTTGCGCCTGTCCCAAGTCAGGAGCCTCTGGCCTTTGTTAGTCTTGTATTATTTTAATTTTAGTTTCTTGTGTACAATTTTGAAATTAGCATGGTGTTCATTATCACTGAACTAGTATATATTTGTTTAGGGGCCAGCTGAAGGACGCCTACGGGTGCGGGAATTTCTCGCTACATTGACGACCTGTTGGTGACCTTCTGCTGTTGTTTTTTATTTGGTCGGGTTGTTGTCTCTTTGACACATTCCTCATTTCCCTTCTCAATTTTATTTCGAAAGTATGTTCTGCGTTTGCAAGATTACAATCTCTTCTTGAAGTATACACACACCAACATAAACAACAAGCTTGAAATATTCAACAGAAATATAAAATATTTCCTGCATATGGATCAACAAGATGGCGAATCATATAAAGTGACATACAGAAAGTAGAATCATTCCTTTGTATCTGTCGTCTTGAAATACACAAAATCTGTTGACAAAATAAGATCAACAACCAACAAGTTTCAGGAAAGAAGCAACTGATGATTGAAACACAAATAGATTTTGATGGCTAGGCCAGTTTCTGAGAATGCAAATTGAAAGGATACTGATTCATTTCGAGTGTGTGCGGTATTTGTTCGAGTTGAGCGTAAATAAGCGTTACAAGTAACATTAATGAGCTCCGACGGATAGAAATCGCCCTTATCCAAGTGATTATACATATATCCATTATCCTATTTTGGCTTGAAATAAAATCTCTTTCAACAGTCTGTAACTGTTTAAAAGTGAGTTGTTAAATTAAGAACCTATAAAAACAGCCAAAATTCATCTTCCATGTCGTATTTGAACATGTTAAACGTTCCTAAAATCGACCAAAGTTGAATACATGTACATGAAATTCTAATGCAACAACGTTTGTAACGTTCATTTTGATTGGATAACGTCACTTATTTACATGGCATCAATTGACAATTGATGCTATGGGACTTACGCGCAAACGCAGACGGCATATGAAAGATTTTAAATACATGTTTTAACGTTGTTTTCTGACAGTTTCATTAGAATGGAGATAACAACATTGTATTTTAAGCTCCGACGGCATGACATATTATACAATCGACCATGGTTAATGGTTGAAGACCGCATGTTTTACTTTAGATGTATTTGTTATTTGTGTTGTTAACTTGTTAGGTTGTCGTCCGGTGTCATTAACTCTATCCTACGTTTCGTTTTGATCACAATAAGTTAAATAAAAAAAATAAAAAAATGTTAAGGAAGTATTAAATTCGTTTGTTTTTAAAACTATTTTACAATCATGGTGGTATTGATATAGTATTAGAAGGTTAAATGCTCACGTACTTTCGAGGTATAGAATTATCACCTGTTAAAATTACTTAGCACCTACTGCAACCCTCTTCACTGCATTCTCGCGCAGATAATTAAATATGAGATGTTCTCAGTGTCTTTTTATCCCGTTTGTTTGTCTGACTTTTTCAGCCATCAATAGGACGGTTAGATAACATTATACATGTAGACAATAAGACAAGGAAGCAGTGTTCATAATTGCACATGTTTATCAGACATTTCCGTTGCATCTTTAAAATGAAGATCATTCATTAGATAATTCGAGGTATCTTGATATCCAATGAGTACCTAGTATACCAAAAGTAAGTCGAAACCATCCGAAAGTACAAACGATCACAATGTAATTGCTAGTCAGCTAAAATATCCACCCTTCTATTTATTTCATTAATTCAAAAGTACTTTCTGGGTCTATTTTTTGCAAATTATCACAACGTTGTGAAATATCTGTGCGTTATAACTGTCATTTAAACTCTTCAACCTGAACAGGTACATGTATTTAACATCAATTAACGTTGTCTGGTGTATTAAACTTGCCTCTCAAATGATTAATAAGTGAAAGCGATAACATGTAATTACACATAGTCAGAGACATACAATTAAAGTACCATCTATTCACAAGACACGCGTTTTGTTATTCTATACATTTTATGAAGAGGGTGCCACGGCCGGGTCTTTCTTCTGATTCCGATAAAGGATTTTAGAAATATAAGGTACATATCATGCTAACTTGTTGTAGGGAGAAATTGAATACTATACTTCAAGCTTATTTTAAAAGCAATAGGTCTTTGGTTTAGTTGTAGTACTGTCCTTCTGTACTTATCAATACTGATAAATTCTGAGTTATTATCATATTTAAAAGTTATTATTTATGATCTTTTATCTGCAATAATGAGACAGAAACACCAATGAATTTTTATTTTTTCTTGAATATACATCAAATATTTTACGCTGGAAGTTTATTTAACAAAATCCTGTGTATACATGAAATACTTGCCGATGGATGTAAACCAAGCAAATACCAATCAATATATATATAGTTGATGTGTTTCCCTCGGTTTTAATTTGTGACTCGGATTTTGTTTTCACTCAATCGATTTATGACTTTCGAACAGCGGTATACTACTGTTGCCTTTATATGTTCCTATCTTTCAACAGTATTACTAAAATCTTCGGTTTTACTTCATTTTCCCGATTTATCCACCTCGAATATTCAGGATCGCTATGTATACAGAACAAGTTGTACAAGACAAGTCCCACTCTCTGGAAGCCTCTAACATACCAGATATTAAATTAGCATTTTACAAGGAAATGTATTACGTGATTTGTAGCTTGATATGCAGTGAAAGGATACAATTGTCAATAAAAGAAATCAAAACACAACAGATGGTGAAATATAGTGCATAAACACAACAGTTGGTATAGGGTTACCATACACACGATCATACTAATGATACCATTTAAATAAACACCGCTTTCATGACATGTAATATCTACCTATAAACTTTAATTTCAATCACTAACTTTGAAGCTTTAGTTTTAATACTTTTGAGGATTCAATGATCCTGAATAAGACGAACTTTACTAGAATAAAGTGAAGCATGAAAATGTAACATGCAAAGCCGATAGTATGAAATAAACACATCTTGTATCACTTAAGATACAAAATATTTGCATAAGCATCATCGTTTGCTGTCCGCCATGAAACAAAGCAGGGCAGAATGTTGCTAATTATTGTTAAATTAATTCATCTCGATATTTTCAGTGAAAGCCAGCCACTGTATATCCCAACGACCTTAAACATGACGAACAGTTGTCTATTGTATTTAATTCATTAAAAATAATGTTATCCCTGATTTGATTGGTGTATATCAAAGTCCTCACGTGCATTTCTCCCACAGTCAAACCATGTAGACACATGGATGTGGTCGTCTGTTCAGAATGTGTAATTATGTCTGCAAATGTTTATCTGAAAGAGGGACGAAAGATACCAAAGGGACAGTCAAACTCATAAATCTAAAACAAACTGACAACACCATGGCTAAAAATGAAAAATACTAACAGACAAACAATAGTACACATGACGCAACATAGAAAACTAAAGAATGAACAACACGAACCCCACCAACAACTAGGGGTGATCTCAGGTGCTCCGGAAGGGTAAGCAGATCCTGCTCCACATGTGGAACCCGTCGTGTTGCTTATGTGATTACAAATCCTATAAATAGTCTAATTCGGTAGGTCACATTGATGGAAGGGAAGGGGATTGTAGTTTAATTCGACGTAAGGAACATATCCGATATCATTTGCGAAACGCTTATTCCATAACAGTCAACCAGCTCGTGATGGCGTCCGTAAAATTAAGGAAGGAAGGAAAGACTTCAACTTCACCATTTGGAACTCTTGGTTTGATAGCTTCCTTGTGAGCAGCAACCTCTATCAAGAAAATCATGATAGGACATGCAAGCACGGGAATATCGTATCAATTGGGAGATATATACCCTGTATGCAGGTGCTGCTGGAATTTTGCTACTTAAAAATGGAAAGTTCACAATTGGAAAGCTGAAATCATCTCTTTTGTCGTAAATTTTTGTTTTCAACCGACCCTCATTGTCAATTTCTAGATGTAAGTCAAGATATGAGGCCGACTTAACTGTATCTGTAGTATCCTTTATCTCTAGCTCGATTGGATAGATGCGTTCCACATAGTCACCACATTTTGAATTATTTAGTGAAAGAACATCATCTATAAAGAGGAAAGTAGGGTTACAGAACATCATCTCTATAGCGGAAAGTAGAAATAAACGATTGGGAAAATTGCAATCAATGTTAGAATGTTTGATTGCAAAATTATTTTAGTTATTGGCTCTTACTATAAATACTGTCTAAGAATTAAACATGACAGAAAATTAAAATCTTAAGTTCTTAAGGAACTGGGATTGACTCAAACTTCGGTAAAATGGTCGCCACCTTATAAATAGATGATAGACCACGTGGTTATTCGTGTTAACATTTGGCACATAGTGTGTATACAATATTGTGATTGGTATAGGTTAAGATTATGCATTTTCATTTTTACCTCAAAATGGCATGTGGACTGTATAGCAGATTAGTGTTGTTTATTTTTTAGTTTTCGATGTTGTGTCATGTGAAGTATTGTTTGTCTTTTTGTCTTTTTCATTTTTAGCCATGGCGTTGTCAGTTTGTTTTAGAACTATTAGTTTGACTGTCCCTTTGGTATCTTTCGTCCCTCTTTTAGCTTATACCCGGTGCTGAGTTGATGATGTGAATTGAACGTATATATACTAACGCGAAACATTTTAATCCTGCTATTTGATTACATACCTTTACAGGGGATGTGAGCCTATAAAACTCTGTGAACAAAAGTAAGGATCAGAATGGTAATTAATATTGACATCAGGACAGAATATAACACTCAAGTAATTCTGACTTCTCAAGTGATATTGGCTCATATTCTCTGTTAAAAATAATGAAGATTAATTTGGGTAATTAATGTTGAAATCAGGAAACTACTGTTGATCGGGCTTCACTCATATTCCTTGACAGTGTCATATTTTACAAGCTTATGTATATTTACAACAATGACGGAATATGAGCACACTTCGCCTCTTCAGATTCAAAATAACATATCATAACACCAACTTGGGAGCAGAAGAACGACTGAAATAATCTTACAGGATTCTGCAAATCAGAAGTTTGAGTAGGTATTTTCTGCTCTTCAACTTCGTACTTTATTTGGCCTTTTTAACTTTTTGGATTCGAGTGTCACTGATGAGTCTTCTGTAGCCGAAACGCGCGTCTGGCGTATATACTAAACTTAGTCCTGGTATTTATGATGAGTTTATTTACTTGGTACGGGTAAGAGCATCATAATCTACTATAGATAATAATAATAGTAATAATACTGTATTAACCAAATTGCAGTTTGCAATGTTCTGGATGCGTCCATTCACCTTGGTAAAACATTTCCACGTCTATATTGCATGTGGGATAAATTATGAACCATGACTTCCCACGTCGCAATTTTTTTTATTAAGTTGATGCATAATTTTTATATTTATCTTAAAATGTCGACATTTGTAGTTATACATTTAGAAATAAAACTTTAGGATTTATATATAATCTCATTAGTAAGTGATTAATGGTTTGATACGCTACACCATTAAACGGCCATTTCCCTTTTATCAAATGGTGTTTTAAGGTTTTAAGGTTGAAATCTTTAAAAAATACAAGTTAATTTAAGTTTATATCGCTGAATTTAAATATGTACATGTATTTATAATGTTAATGCAAAATAAAAGTCATTATTTATACATTTCATGTAAGCATTTAAGATTAATCTCTGCCTTATTTGCACTAACTTGGAAACCTTCTTTTATAGGAATGTTCATTTGTATTGAGTCATAATTGAAACTACAAAAAGACTGTATTTGTGAAGTATATTTATCAAACATTCCCATGCTGTTTCCAACGTGATAGATCTGCTTTTCATATTCAGGAAATACCTCTGTATATAAACATTTTGAAGGCCTTGTCAACGTATATTTGATCCACCTAACAGAAGTCCCAGTGGAAACTTTTTTTATAAACCATGTCATAATACCTGTACCTGTCGGAACAAATATACTTTACTATTTATTCCGTTAGGAACATCTACTGTAATATTTATTCCTGTGGAAAAAATATTCCAGAATAGTTTTTCCATTTGGAACTTATTTTATGAAGGAACTTCTATTCCGTGTCACCTCATCTGGACCACTCATTATAGACCATTTTGGTTCTTGAAATGTATCATTTGGTACCCTGTAACGTTTTATCAAAATTGCATAATGTCTACACACATTTTAAAATGTACAGTTAAAGACTGCACTCCTGTGATACATCTGTAATTGGAGCTAAGGAGAATGAATACCATATGGTTACAGTCTTGTGTGTAGGGTTATTCAAGATATAGAAGTTGGGTGACTAAATTGGACAAATCTACGTGCCCACATTTATGGTAGCGGTTTTTACACATCGAAAATAATGTGATATTCACATGTATCCATACTTTCATTACTTTCAATAACTATGTAATAGTAATACATAGGCAAATTTCACTCACATCAATTTCAAGTGAATATACAATGATGTGAATCGCACATGTAGTTTACGTGAATTTCACCTCAATTGAGCTTATACCTTATACGTGAAACTCGCATGAAATCAGTTCATGTGAGTTTTACGTGAAAGTCATATTTTTTTTTCGCGTGAAAAGCACATGAATTTCTAAAACAAAAATATTCTAAGAACATAAAACTTTCAAATTTCTTTAAAATCATAGAAAATACAAATGTTTTTGGCTGTAAAGTTAAGTGAAATTTGTGTAAATGTTCAGCCATCATAGATAGATATAGGAAGATGTGGTGTGAGTGCCAATGAGACAACTCTCCATCCAAGTAACAATTTAAAAAGTAAACCATTATAGGTTAAAGTACGGCCTTCAACACGGAGCCTTGGCTCACACCGAACAACAAGCTATAAAGGGCCCCAAAATTACTAGTGTAAAACCATTCAAACGGGAAAACCAACGGTCTAATCTATATTAACAAAACGAGAAACAAGAAACACGTATATATTACATAAACAAACGACAACTACTGTACATCAGATTCCTGACTTAGGACAGGTGCAAACATTTGCAGCGGGATTAAACGTTTTAATGGATCCAAACCTTCTCCCTTTTTCTGTAACAATAGCATAACATCACAACATAGAAAAACACACGATAAAATATCAATTGGCAGACTTAACTCAATCAAAAAAACGTATGATTACGCAATGAACGAATAAATTTGATCTGCGATATCTGAATACAAATGCACAGTTACATCCTATCACTTGTTATCCTCGTCTATAAGACAACAAAAAAATAGAAAATTATTTTCAAAGTTTCCTATACGGTATTTCTACCAAAAGCAAAAGAACGGCTACCTAAAATGTTAGCTCGTTTTTGTGTTTTCTTTTGTGGTGACTTGAATGAAGAGTTGTTTTAAATTGCACTCATACCACATCATCTAGATCTTATATCTACGTTAATAGATTTTTAAAACATTCTGAAAGGTATGTACCATAAGAAAAAAATACCACCTATCAAAGATGTTAAGTGTGCAGAGATAACTATATCCCTTCAAGTACCATTCACTGTTAAGGAGAAGTGGATTTCGTCTCGTAAAACCACAAATAAACAAACACATACGTCAGATCAAGGCAGCAAATTACATATTTACCAATATAAGCTGGTGTTCGTTAAATTATTTTGACAGTTCGTGTACCGTATCAATCTCTAAAAGGCGACAATTTTGAAATTTCCAATGTAAACAACAGCTTAATGAGCGTACTTGTACAAGATAAAACAATAAAATTCAATTTATTATCATCCGTTCTATATTATAGTCCAATACTGACCGGTCGTTGACAAAGAAAGGCAAACCACTTGGCAAGTTAATTACTGGATAACTAGGTACAGAGGATAGTCTGTCAACCATATGCAACTACATATGAATTCCGCTCAGTCGGAGTATGTTACGTGCTTTTCAACATGATAACAGTCTACATGAATCCAGGTCACCTAACCTGGCGTATTGTTACTATATAGAATATCCGCTATGTCTTACATCTAATTTATAAATATCGCTGGATAACCAGAAACTAGCTTGATATTATTATTTTAGATTTTTTAGAGCATGTACACTAAGAGATTCTGAATAATCGTACAACCAGAATCATTTCGCATATGCCTTGACTAGAGAAGTCAGAAATTTTTCCTGAAGCACAATTTATGAACAGAAAATTAACAAACTAAAAAAATCATAAAATGACTTGACGGGTGGTACTATCGGGGAATGAAAATCACGTTATAAATGATATCTATAATTGTGGTTACGGCACATTTTTTATGAATAACCTTTATCAGGTCACATCGAGAACAAACGGTAAAGTAGTCCATCCTCTGTACCTAGTTATCCAGTAATTAGCTGCAAATTGCCAAGTGGTTTGCCTTTCTGTCAGTACTAGAAGAGAAGTTGATGATCATACGATTACTCACACTTTAAATATAAGAAATCAACAAGACTACTGTGAACTGTTTTGGATCGATTTTACACCAACAATATTAGGATTATTTTTTAAAATAAGAAAAACATAGATCAATCCATTTTTAAGGACCAGCGTCTGATGGTAGAATATTTCAGTAGAATTTTTTTTTTTATTCATGAAGAACGAAACCCTTACCGAGATAGTATCAATGACACGCGAGCGGTCTCGTGACATGAATTTTAAATGATATGCAGAGAAGGCGTTGATGGATCGAATAATATATCCAATTTTCTGAGGCTAGATTTCACGCCGAGCAAATATTAAACTAATTCTTATATTCGCCAGTCATATCATTTTAACACTGTATATCATTTTAATGTACACCACATTCTCGTTTACACATCAGTGTTACATACTAAATTTATATTTGGTATTTCAAAATAGAAAAATTTTGTTATAAATAGATTTATTACCAAAAGAATGATAATAAAATGTACTGCATTTTAAAAGTCTCGAAAATCATCTTATTCGGTTAAATTTTCCATAATACCACAATTTTCTTTAAGAAAATACCTGTACCAAGTCAGGAATATGACAGTTGTTATCCATTCGTTTGATGTGTTTGAGCTTTTGATTTTGCAATATGATTAGGGACTTTCAGATTTGAATTGTCCTAGGAGTTCAGTATTTTTGTGATTTTTATTTTTTTCACATAATTGGTTTAAGTTCAATCTATCGGGAGAAAAGTAGCTGTGAAAGTTAAGGAAATCCTATATAAAGGTCTAAATACATAATATTAAAACAATATGATTTGAATATAATATGAATTAAAGTCCAGGCAAATAATCTTTAGACTAGACCATCAAGTATAATGGTACAAAGATGTGTATGAGTGTGTCTTTATCTTTGAAATACCAATAACCGAATGCCATTGTCAAGTCACAAACTATTTGATAAGATAATATTTCATCATTTTATAATTTACACGGATTCTGCAAAAGTGCAAACATTGAATGTGTTTAAAATAAACAAGGTTGAGAAAAAACTTCTTTCAAGGCACACGAACGTGATTTGAGAAATAGCATTATTGTCACGCATTGTAAATGGTGTACGAACCAAAAGCTCGGCACTGGGTTTCACTGATGTCGACATACTATTTAGATTTGTGTAATGAGATTTTTACAGTCCATGATATGTTTGTTATGATAATGGAAATCATATTTCTTTACAAAAAAATTAAAGTTCAATTCAGAACAGTAACATTATAATGAGTGAGTTTTACAAACTAAATACCCATGTTACTATGTGCCAAGTAAAATTGTAAACAGTAAAAAAAAAATATAAAATACAGTTACGTTACAAAGGGTTCGTTGGCGCCAGTGTTTTTGGGAGTTCCAATAACGTTAAGTTAAACCAGAAAGGTTATTCATAGAATTAAATATGATCACATTTATCATTTTGTTTACCTTTTTATTATTTTTTCTCAGATTTTTGTGATTTGCTTATATTTTGTTATTTAGATAATTGTGCCCCAAAATTCAAACATAAAAAGGTCAACAGAAAATTGTGTCATATATTTTTTTTCTTCTCTGAAATAATGGAGTATTCTGATTCTTATGATGCATCTTTGTCCTTGAATCTAAACACATTTCAATCACATTTTGAAGGTTAGAATTATAAATTTGTTTTTTATTCTCACTTAAATGATTTACGAAAACTAACTGGTATTTTATAAAATCCTACTTAATGACATTTTTGCATAGTTTATATTTGTTTACGAAATGAAAATATTGATTGAATACGAAAATCCCTTTTTTTTTAAGTTCCCAATCTATCATATTTTGACACATTTGAAAACTTAACTATATTCATTTGCCATATCTCTTGCACGTTAAAGACACCCTTGTAGATTTTCGAAAAAGAGCAGGATAATGCCGCTACAAGGCAGCACTCGCACCCGCAAAGTGGAAAGGGATTTATATAAGTTGTAAAACTTGTATCCCAATCCACCATAAATAAATATATTTAAACTAATTCATTTTTTTTTTTAAATCCAATAATTTAAAATTAACAAAATATTATGGTAATCATATCCTGCTCAACATTTTTTACTATTCTATCTAGCTTCGATGCGGTTGCTGATGCTTTTTTTTGTCGTACATTTAAATATAGTTTCCCGTGAAGAGGTTCCCGAAAAATACCAACAATAAAACAAATAACCATATGAATGCAGATAAGACAACTTTCGTCGTAGATTTTCGTCATTTTGACCTGTTATATATATAAAACAGAAGATGTGGTATGACTGCTAATGAGGCAACTCTCCAAACTAGACGTATGTATTTTTTTCACACATTGATGTCAACATAATTGAATTGTATGTGACTGTCATACAAGTCAGAGGTTTTGCTGGCTATTACCAGGTTCTATCCAAATTTTTCTGCATTAAAAAATACCTGTACCAAATCAGGAATATGACACTTGTTATCGTTTGATGTTTTTGAGCTTTTGAATTTGCCTATCGATTGCGGACTTTCCATTTTGAATTAGCTTTGTCACTAAAAGTACAAGTTTATCAAAATGGACCCGCTCGTATATACTAAAACTCTTCGTTTTGTATATTTTGATATTGACGCCTTAAAAGAGTGATAATAGATACCAGAGGGACAGTCAAAACCATAGATCGAAAACAAACTAACAACGCCATGGCAAAAAACACCCAGACAAACAGACACACAATAGCACTAACGACACAACATATTAGGTAGGTCACATTCGTGAAAAGGGAAGGGTATTGTAGTTACGACATAATGAACATATCCGATACTATCTGTGAAACGGTTATTCTATTACGGTCAACAAACTCGTGATGGCGTCCGTAAAATTAACGAAGGGATGATTTCAATTTCACCATTTGGAACTCTTTAAAGCTTCCTTGTGAGCAGCAATCCTCTATTAAGGACATCATGATAGGAAATACAAGCCCGGGAATATCGTATCAATTGGAAGATATATACTCCGGATACAGGCGCTGCTGGAATGTTGCTGAATAGAAATGGAATGTTCACAATTGGGAAGCTGAAATCATATCTTTTGTCGTAACTTATGCTACGGCGAAATAAAATAGAGCGCAGAATCGACGAAGAATTCCCCCAAAGAACAGAAAGTCCTCCAAGCTTATAAGCAGCCTTGACATTTGATATGTATCTAAACAGTGATGCATACAATGGATAACATAAATGAATAATCAAGACAGTACAACGAAACTATACACACCACGAAACTCCTCCGATATAAAAGACGTGAAAGCGGACAAAAAGCAACGAACAACGCACATTCCAGATAGACCGGTACATATTAATTATAAAAGAATATTCAAGGTGTTAGGTTCAGAATTTCAATAAATTAACAAAAATAATATTTACAACTTATAAATAAACATTATAATTCTATCACCTAGAGATATTTATTTGAAATGATATTCCACATTTTTGTTATTGTTGATGACGATTTATTAATCAGATTTTACAGGTATATTACTGTCATAATATATCAAATAAATGTAGGAAATTTGATAATTATATTGCTTGAAGAATTAGTAGAAATCATTTGAGGAGAGATATTGTTTTATTTATCTTGATAGTTATTGTTTAATCAGTAGACACGCGTCTTATCGCTTATTTTGTCTTATTCATATTTCAGTTTTGACAAGATCATTTTCATAAATTATCAATTAATTACCTGTACACAAACATACCTGCTTTTACAAAATACATAACTACATTTATAAGAGCATTTTATCTTGATTAATGTAACTGGTATGTAAATTTATATCAATATATTCATATTTTATTTATATTTATTAAACTGCATTTTCGAATGTATTCAACGTTGTGATATGCATTGAAATATACAATTATTGAATTACGTAAATGACACAGGATATTGCAACACCATTTACAACTCTTTCTACACCGTACTGAAATTTGCATTATTTGTAAATCGTAAAAATATGTAACACACAAGACATGCATAAATGAAACTGCAATTATATCACAAAATACAATTTAAAAATAATAAAAATATCAAGTACCTGAATCATTATTTAAATGAAAAACAGATACCATAATGACCAATGACGAAAAAGAAGCAACTCTCCTAACTGTGTTGAAAGTTTGTGCTTTAAAAGCAGTTCAAACTGCTAAGGACTAGTGACAACCTATGCAAATGAGCGCTTTGATTAATTGACTGATTGCGGAACGTAAAGTTGCATGAATATATTAAGGTCTCAACGAGCTGAAAAATTGTGTATGTTGCCCAACGTATAGATGTACTATTTGAATCAGTTAAAACAAACATCGCCAACAGTTAAAATGATACTATTAGTACTAAATAAAGGCAATATTAGTATATCGCTGTTTACAAAGTTATGCAAGACAATTGAAGAAACAATGGTGAGTTTGACGTATTTTTATGGGTAGCCAAACTTACCGCTTGTTAGTGCAAGTATCGCCAATTGCTGGAATGAAAATACCAAATCAGTTAATGAAAACATCGTCAGAAGTTAAAACAATAGAACTGAATTTGATTAAGTTATCGCTCATAGTTGAAAATAAATCAGTAAATGCCAGCATCACCATAAGTTGTAAAAAATAATACTAAACCAGTTAATTCCAGCATCGCCAAAAAGTTGGAATTATAGTACAGAATCTGTTAATGCAAGCATCGTCTTTTAATGAAGCAGTTATTTCTATTTCTCATTAATATAAGGGTAATATTCAAAGAATGTATAAGATATTTGGATAGATTAGTCACCTTTAGCAGTCGAAAATGTGATGTGAATATTGTTGTTAAATTATCAAAATGTAATGCTAAAAATGTTAATGTATGTGCGTTATATGGCAACAGATTTGGAGAGCTAGATATATATTTATATTATTAAAACCAATTAAAGAGGATAATACTCCGAAAATAATGTTACACGTTTGAAGGTAATATGAGGGAAAAAAACATAATACACTATTTAAGAAATGAAAGTAATATTGTTTCTGTCTATGAAGAAATAATATAAAAAAATGTGGTGCACAGGGAATAACGCGCTTAGCGGGTTATTTTACTGTGTGAACCACAGTTTCAATGTTATTCGAATAGACTGACAACATATTACAGTTATTTCTTATAATTGAATGCTGGATTACATTTTAAACCAGCGTAAATCATGTAAAAACGTTGATAACGTCATGGTCCCATGAAACAGTTATGTCTATGATGTGATAAACAAAACGACGTCAGTCAATCAGAAAACGCGTTACATCAAAATTTAAGTTAAATCAAGTTATCTTATAAAGTGACGATGTTGTCAAATACAACTCAGCTACTAGATTCAATACAGATATGTTTTGTGTGTGTGTGTGTGTGTGTGTGTGTGTGTGCACCTTTTTTAGTACTTTCACTGCTTAAGTATTTTATGCTATATGTTAAATTTCGGGTTCCCTTTATTTAAAAAATAGTACAAAATAACGTAAAAAACTTGTCATAAGGTAATATTTCAAAATCTTTTCACGCTTTTATATCGTTTCGCTTCTAATCCAATATTTATCACAAGTTGCTTATGTCTGTAAAAAATCACGTTTTGCTCCAATGAGGACACGACAAAATTTGCTTTTAATATATTTTACATTAACTAATTTATTTCTGTATTTTCAAATCAAATATTGGTAACACACGGAATATTTTAAACCCAGGCTCATCTTTTTTTTTATCACCGAATAACTTCAAACAAAAGACAGATAGAATATCGTTACATTAAATCATGTAGATGAACCAATGGCACGCGAGATACTCGTGACATGAATATTAATAAGGATATGTCGGTAAGTTTTTGTAGTAAGTAAGTTTTATGAAGCGTAGCAGCCACTGTTTGTGTAGTTCAGATTTCACACTAGAAAACGTCTGCACGCGTGTGTCAATCCCCTCAACACATATCTTATTTACACTACAATCGTCTTGTTTTCCATAAATGAATGAATAAAAAATGCTAGTTAAACAAATTTGATTATTCTTTGATGCAAGTTCACACAAAACTGTCCTGTAGCAAGTACAAATCAGTTAATAGTTACTAGTTTAAAGACGATTGGATTGTTTATAAATACAAATAATACAAGAAGAAGCTGGAGTTTGTATCTCATTCCAAACCTTCGTGAATTTACTTGCCGAGTACGATTGAAAAGAGTTAATCACATTGTGATGAAATTTACAAATGGAAGTTTTTAACGACCTTGACTGGCTATACAGTCCTTGCACGGTCGGTGATGAAATTTAGTGTGTCCGGTTATGTTTTTATCTAGTAGAGCTACAAGCGACCAAGTAATACAGAAATTAACAATTATAGATCACCGTACGGCATTCAACAATGAGCAAAACAAATAATGAACATACTGGAGTGGCTCTTTCTAAGAAGCTATTCACAATAAGCATATGAAAAGCGGCAAGATAGGCAAAGCAAACTTCTCATTTAGATTCTGCAGAGGATATGCCAAACAAAAACTAGAGACTGCATTCTATTAATACTTTGAACGACAAAACTATTTTATATCTTCTTGTTTGCCGTTTAAATGCTGAACAACTGATGTACGATTATATGTCATAGTTAATGTTAATCTAACCATGTGTCTGTTAGTATAAAGAAACGGTCCCAGCACTGAAAATAGTTCCATCCTTTAAGGGGTGATTTATCATAGATAAGTAAAATCGTATAATAAAAAGCAATGAATGATGATGTTAAATTTTATATTTGCCTTGTTGTGCTTCTTTGTTACATATTTGACTGTTTGTTTTATAGTTATTAAGATTATAACACACTAATGACTGCTGTACCCCTATGTTTGACATTTAACAAATTTTGTCTGTTTGTTTTGTTCACGCATCTTTGATGCAACTGTTAAACAAGCTAGTGGTTTAGCTAGCTATAAATCCATTTTATAAATTCGTTTTGAATTTTCCCTGAAGTTCGGTATTTTTGTGATTTTACTTTTATGAAGCAAACGATAACCACTGAATTTCATAATCCTGACTTGTGACAAGAAAATAGAGAATGTGGCGGCGTTAAACACATAGAAGGTCGGTAAATCCTCCCCTTAAACCAGTCAAAATAATAAAAAAGTTGACACTTTTTACCTTCAGGTAAATGGACAATTTTCAAACTTCAGTTAGCTACGTTTATGAGAAGTCTTTCATCGCTATATCGATGTTTGATATTACTTACATATGAATCTATTTAACGGACCAATAGGAAAACCGTTCTGGAGCCTGTAATTCAGTGGTTGTCGTTTGTTTATGTGTTACATATTTCTTTTTCGTTCATTTTTTAAAATAAATAAGGCCGTTAGTTTTCTCCTTTTAATTGTTTTACATTGTCTTATCGGGGCCTTTTATAGCTGACTATATGCGGTATGGTCTTTGCTCAATGTTGAGGGCCGTACGGTGACCTATAATTGTTAATGTTTGTGTCATTTTGGTCTTTTGTGGCTAGTGGATAGTTGTCTCATTGGCAATCATACCACATCTTCTTTTTTTATATAAAGAAGACGAAATGGCTCAATCAAGCAGGTAATGTGAAATACTTGTCGGTTGGACAGCCTGCCACCATAAAAAATAACAAGGATGTAATTGACGAGTCATCGTACGGTCTGCATCTAATAACTAGTGCAATTTTGTTTTTTTTTGTAAATTTCAAATTTTTCTGTCTGTAAAATTCTGTGAGACGTTCGAAAGACACGATATGGTAGCATTAGATTTACAGAAAATGAATGTTTCACTGATATCAATGGCACAGAAGAGTGTTAACTACTGGACAAGTGAAATAGATCCACTTGTAGTGACTTCCTACTCCAAGATTGAAATAGACCAAGCAGTTTTGAAAACTGTAATGACATTCTGCTTATAGTTGGTACACCGGAAGCCTGTTTCATCTTCAGTAGATTCATCAACAGCACTCGACTAAAACAATATGAAGACAGAAGCAACATCGAAATTTAAAGAACATTTTGCAAAGTCTTGCGAAAGAGTAAATATACACTTTGATAATCAACAATACTCAATAAAAAGAATAACCTGACTTTAGTTATATTGTTAGTGCATTTTTATGTATATCGATAATCCATAATGAATGGAGAATTAGATCTGAGCGAAGTTGATGCTTGTACCCCTTCCTTCCCCTCACCGTTTTTCGCTTTATTTTCATTTTTCTTTCTCTCCGTCTACTTAATGTATTTCAAATTTCACAGGTAACATTTTAATGAAACCTAACAAAATTTTTATAAAAGTGTACCATTTAAATAGTTAAATATAAAATTTCACTTCGTTATATTTGCTATGATCAATTACTATAGCTAGCTGTGACTATTGGTCAAAATGATATGTAAATTGTGTTTTAACCTTACATGAATTAAAAGAAATGTTTGAAGAAATCAAATTTCGATTTAACCGATTGATATGATTATTACTTTATGACACCTTTTGGTTTAATGTGTACATTGCTTTTGATTTCACATATTTGGATTTGAAAGTTCCTGGTGAATGTAAATCTAGGAATTCATAATGGACCTATACAATTGAAACAGTCTTCATTTTTCCTTTCATTTTACAAAAGAAAAGTAACAATTATACATCTGTTTTACCATATATGTAAAGATGTAATTAAAACTGAAAACTCATTAAAGAAACATTTAAAAAGAAATCTATTATGAAGCAATCCATATTTTAATATTTCTTTTTTAATTAAAATCTTTTGTTTCTTGGTGATGAAATGAACTACAAGTACTTAGTCAAGGAAAAAAACCTTAAACATATTTACACACTAACCATTAGTTAAAAAGTATTTATAAATAGCTTTCAAGGGCACGCGACAGCTGCATTATTTGAGGCGGAGCTTAGATTATAATTGACATTTCATTTCTTTAAAATAAGAAAATGAATACATATATAATAGATGTGTTTTCACCAATACCTACATAACACAAATATAAAGAAACTAGGTTTTACATTTCACATTAAATATTAAAATTATATATGTCATATGATGTATGGTGCTGTATTTTGATTGGCAGATACTCTTTTGTCGGATAAGGAATAAATTGTCGATTAAACGAAAATCGACAACATTTTACAATTGAGTTAAATATATTTGTAACTGTTTTAAACTCTACATACACTTTTCTTAAGTAATACTTAGTAAAGTTGTCTTTCATCATTTTGTATATCTATTAAAAACTGTATTCAGATAAAAAAAATGTATTGCAATCTTTTATTGATTGCAACTTTTATCGTTGTATTTGTATACATCCAATTCTAAAGGCTGATACATTCATCGTTGAAAATATTATGAAATTCGATGCAACTAACACACAAGTGAGAGGTTTAGCGCTATACAACCAGGTTTAATCTACGATTTTCTACATTTAGAAATGCCTGTACCAAGTCAGGAATATGACATTTGTCGTTTATTCATTTGATGTGTTTTATCACTTGATTTTGCCATCTGATTAAGGACTTTCCTCTTTAAATTTTCCTCCAAGTTCATTAATTTTGTGATTTTACTTTTTTCAGTGTATAAAACATACCACAGATTTTATTAATGTAGTACAATTATCTACAGGATTTCACAAAAATTCTGTTTTAGTGACACAATGTTTGCTTCGATTTTTTACACAGTCGGCTTCAAACAGTAACTTACCTTTCTCACTCTTTTTTTCTTTTTTCTTTTCCTCTGCAGACTTTGTGTGTAGTGGCGTATCACGACTATTATTATCCCTAAATTTGTGGATCATTATACAAAAGATGTCTCTTCATTAGATTTTCATATGGTTGTTGCCTGCGTTGATTTCTTATATCCAATTGAACCTGCTTTAAATGACACGACTTGTACAATTAGGGCGCTTGATATATTGAATAACGCATTGAAGTTGGTTAAAAAAAAACTTTTCGGAACTGAAGTCGGAAACACAAAAGATTACTTTAATTTCTCTTTTTGAACTTTCAATTATCACGGACAACTGTACAGCAGTACATGCATATGAATTCATTTGATGCCAGTCACCAAATAACACTACAAATATCGTGTTTGCATTGCAATCCATTAAAAAACGAAGGATAATATACTTAGATGGCAATAAAACAATCATAGGTCGAAATCATATAGACAAATTATTCCATAAAGTTGAAAACTAGTATATTTCCTATACAATCCGTCCCGTCGTTCTAATGTAAATGTGTTTACCCCACAGTTATAGAAGTGATTGTAGGGAAGTGTTCTATCATGTGTTAACCAACCTCTGGGATGTCTTATCTTTCCTCGCTCTTTTGGCTGTTTGTTGTCCCCCCTCTCCTTGTATTTACACTTCTTTCATCTCATACATTGACAATATTGTAACATTCAGCTGAAAAACTGTCTGCAACATTTCATAAAATTAACAATATATATCAATGATTTTTATTGCATTTCTGTTAAAGTTATGTTATGTTTTGAATTGACAATCTCAAGCATTTTCACGTAGTGTCGCAATAGTTGTATAAGCTACAGACAATTTCTCATTGACCAGTTAAAGTAGCAAGTTGGTTTTGTTTGATGATTAATTAGTGTTCCTTTTTTTAAATTGACCACAGTAAAAGTTGGTGTTGATGAAAAATGTTTAATACTCATAACTCGAACGAAGAAAACAAATACATGCGTACAAAGTGAATAAAAAGTAAAACCGAAGCGACAGTAGATTACCAAATGTTTCACTTACTTTTTGCACACTTCTATTGTTCAAGACCGTATGAATTTTTCGAAATGTATATATGTGTTGTGTTTTTACGTTTATGCCGTTGTATTTTTTATTTACTAGGATTTGTTACCGAGCGGAACGCTATAATCTAGCATCATAATGCGCTATGTGTTTCGTATATATTAAGTCACTTAACCCAGAAGGCATACAGTTTTCTGACAGATTAAATGGTTATTTTACCATTAAGATAAAATAGCATTAGACGGTTTCAAGTGGTGTGTTTATATCGTCGTAGAAAGGATTACGGAAAGCATTTTGACACTTAAAACTTAAAAATGATTAGAGCAAAGCCATAAAACGTTTGGCACATTACCATAGTCTCCCTAGTAAGCTGATATTAACATTTATTTTGAGGAGTATTAGTGCCAAGACTACCTTTTAATGTATCAGGTGTTTTGTTGTTATTTTGTGCCAAAAGAATAAAAAATCAAAAAATCTTTAGTGTCGATTGAAGACCTGTTGGTGACCTTCTGCTGTTGTGTTTTTTTATTTTGGTCGGGTTGTTGTCTCTTTGACACATTCCCCATTTCCATTCTCAATTTTATTTAACATTGAAAGAGAGATAACTCAAGTATTTGAAAAGAGATGTTTGAGACATTAAAATGTTTAAAAAATGGCATTATGATATGTATCAAGTACAGGGTTTATGGTGGTGCCGAGTAGTCAAATAGTACCTACCTAATGAAATAATTCACCATGAGAACATCATTACTAGTTATCTATATGTAAATTGAGATATCTAAATATAAATTTACCTTTCAGCTTTTGTAGTTATGTCACTTGGTCAATAATTTTTAATTTTCACATGATTCATAGCGTCTAATAAGGTTAGAATTTTTTAGTATTTTGTCTTATACCATTACTAATGAGTCATTAATTCTCGAAACACTATTCGGGTGAAGCAAAATTAGAACCGTTTTTATGGTGGCCGGGATGCGGCCATTTCGCCTTTAGGCGTTTTCATGATTTCTTCTTTCACTTTTCCTACGCGTAATCGGGAAATCGAGAAATCGAGAAAGCGAAATCAAGAAATTGAGAAATCGAGAAATCGGCAAATCGAGAAATCAGGTAATCGAGTAATCGAGAAATCGAGTAATCGAGAAATCGAGTAATCTAGAAATCGAGTAATCTAGAAATCGAGTAATCTAGAAATCGAGTAATCTAGAAATCGAGAAATGTGGAAATTTAGAAATCCAGAAATTCAGGAATATAGAAAGCAACAACGCGAAAACACGAAAGCGAAAACGAATTTCCCGATTTCGCATTTTCGCTTTCTCGATTTCGTAAATTTTCGATTTCTCGATTTCCCGATTTCTTGATTTTCTGATTTCTCGATTTCCATATATCTCTCAACTTCTCGATTTCGCGAAAAGTAAAAGGAGAAAACACGAAAAGGGGAAAAGGCCGCATACGGCCACCATACGTTTGAGTTATTCTTTTATAATCATTTCAAATATTGCGCTACCAGCTTTCTTTCCTTGAGTCATTTTCCTACTTTAATTTCCTTTTTAAAAATAATTAGACTGGTTAAATTACTCAGTTATGCCTCCCTTTTTGTATTCAAGCATTTTTTTCTATATTTGTGTGTCATTATTTCTGTTCAGTAAATTTTATGTATGTTGAATATAATAATATTTTGATTAATACTAGGGTTTTGTTTTCAATGTTTTTAAAATTCGTTCACTATTTGGCTTTCATTGCTTTTTCATAACCTATCCTCCAGAATGACAACATTAAATATAGAATTTATTATTCTATGTCAATACAGACTGATGAGAGTTATTTAAACTAATAAACAAAAGTAATATACTTGAAAATTATATTTTCAGTTTTTATAATTGAAGAACAGGAGAAATATCCATTTTGCTTTGAAATTGATAACTCTCTTTTTTGCAGTGGAATGTTAAATTAAGGCAAAGTGTTGTCCTTTTCAAGACCTCTGCTTTGAACTCAACAAAAACCAGTATATTAAAAGTGACAAGTGATGTATACTACGGACGCTCAATTCTCTTTTAACTTGCATAATACATTAATTGCCTCGTAAAATGGCTCATTTGTTACTAAATGTATCTTGCACAGTCATAAAGATCACACACATCAATTCTAGAAGAGCGCGTTTGTCACTAAATGTATATGGCACAAAAACATAGATCACATAGATACTTTTTGACAATTAATTTTTTATATTTACTGGCATGTGCAAACATAAATTTAAAGTATTTATGTATGTGAGTGTAAACATGCATCGCATATTTCTGTATTTGTCCGCGTGTTTAAAACTTGCGGATCTGTGAGGTGAAAAGATATCGTATAACGATTCAACCGACATTTATAAAGTTAACATAGATACCAGGATTACAACGATCTTTTCGTCTGCGAAAGACTCATTAGTGAGCTCGAATGAATTTGTATAGATGCATTTATATCTTTTTTTTTATTTATCTTTTTTATGATATAATTGTATTTTCTTAATAATAATGATCAGTGAGAACATGCCACATTCCCTTGTTTGATGTCTTTTGTGACAAATCATGAATTTAGACTTTTGAAATGCATTAATAAGCGTTGGCAAGGTTTCGATATATACCAGTTTCCTACCATACACGAGTATTGATGTTGCCAGATTATAACAGTAATTTTATCATTCTGTAAATTTTCTAAATCTAGTCTATTCTGCTCCTGAGATTAGCTTGATATGACAGATCAATAAGGGAACAAAATTTGACATCCACTTAAAAGTGTCTAAATTTCACAATAACATAAAACGATAAATCTAAGTCTACTGTGTGTACTGATCTTGAGTGCCTGTCATCCATTCTGATACTAGTTCAGGTATATATATTGTATTTATTAAGATACATAAGGGATACATGTAGTGAAATCGCTGTAGGTGTCTAGGAGTGTCACATTATGAACATGTAACATTGAAGTCACACGCGCACACAGAAAGAGAGAGAGTTTTCAGTGGGACAAAATGTATGTCTCAAGATGCATACGATATTTAAAAGTTCTCAATTCCTATTGTAATTTACTCGATATAGGTTGCTGCTTACAAGGAGGGGAGGCTTTAAATCAAGACAACAAGTCATAAATTGATTGAGAGAAATAAATCCGCTTTCAAAAAGGGGAAATCAAACGATCAACAAGAACACTGAAGTGCAAAATAGACAAATAGTCAACACAGATAAAAATAATATTTTGATAAGAACTGTCATATATCTGAATTGGTAGATGACATTTCAAGAACAAATGGAGGGTTGGATAGGTTTTACGGCAAGTCAATCCTCCCACTTATATGGTAATGTTAAAAACTATCTTTATAATGACGACAACACTGCGTGACAGAAATACAGTACAATTACACACAAGAACACGTATCACAGGAAACGCGCTAACAAATACTATGAATAATAGTTGGCACAATATGCAAACCGCAGACCTAGAAGTGAAAACTTTAGCTAGCTATAAAACCAGGTCAAATCCACCATTGTCTAGATAAGAAAATTCAGGAATATGACAGTTTTTACTATAGTTCGTTTCTGTGTGTGTTACATTTTAATGGTGTGTTTCTGTTGAGTCGTAGTTCTCTTATATTTGATTTGGTTTGTGGCCCGGATTTTTGTTTTTTTCTCTTTCGATTTATGAATTTCGAACAGCGGTATGCTACTGTTGCCTTTATTTATCCATTCGTTTGATGTGTTTGAATTTTTGATATTGAAGAGTGGCTTTAATTGCTGATAAAATAATTTATAAAGTGGTTTCTTTGAGCACTTGGATGACATAGCATTACAACGTTGTTTGTAATGACATTTATGTAGTTTATGTATCCAAAACAGTGAAGAAAGATCCTGTTGTTCATCTTTGGTAAAAATTCAGGAACATAGAACAAATCTATGATTATCCAGGATTTCCTCTTCGGTAATTGTCGATGGAGTATATCTTCCAAGTGAATTGTAAATACCTTATTCGTTGATCAAGTAGTTTATACAACGTGATTAACACAAAAAAACGATGTGTGTTTTTTTCTTTTTTTTGTGGTTTAACTGTGGGGACAACATAATGTTTTTCATAGAGGATGGACAGGTGCATTAAACATGTTCGTATAAGAAAGAACAAATGTATTGCTTGCAACAACATCTGAGTACAACAACGTTACATTGTACCAATGGTCAACACATTTATAAAATGACTTTGTGAGTGAGGTTTGCGATCAATCATATTCTTTTTCAGATTACCGTTTTAGGAACCCCTGCTGTGGATGGAGGGGGGCAGTAATGTAGGCATGATACATGCTGGTGTTTTTGGTGGTATTGATGTTTCCATGATGTTTTATCCGTGTCAAAAAAACTGCATAGCATGTTTCCTTTTCAGCTGTTGATATGTCAGTGCTTTATGTATATCAACATTGATCTATAATATTACACTGATAGAAAAATATTTCATATAAAATCAATTAATGGAAAACCAATGAAAACAAACACGTTATTACAACCGAATATCTACTTAAATTTTTCAAACAATGCAATATGAAAAATCAGTTTTTAGAAACAATAAGACATTTACAAATAAATTATTGTTGTCTACTAAAGCCAACAATTACGTTATCATAGTTAAATTAAAATTTTAAAAACCCATTCAATTGAGGTAAACTATCTTTTTTAATGTTTTTATCAAATGTTCTGATAACGTTTTGAAATTTGATTCCTAAGTTGGCTTATTTAATTAGGGTTACTGTCAAATACACAGGAAAAGCAGCACAAACTGCAGCCTATCTATGGGAGGGAGTTTACGCCCCAGAACGTGTCTTGCTTAAGGCAACAGATGAAAAATACATGGAGAGCTCATGGTATTATTACAATTTGTAAAAGATATTTACTCGACATGCTTATTGTCAAATTCGGGAAAAATCATTTTAATGTTATGATTTATTTTTATTATCTGCTCCACAAATTTTTATCACCATTTATTTCGTTAAAAAATGTCCTGTACCAAGTCAGAAAAATTACCATTGTTATATCATAGTTCGTGTCTGTGGGTGTTACATTTTATTGTTGTGTTTCTGTTGTGTCGTTTGTTTCCTTTATATTTGAGTGTGACTTCGCATTGCTATAAGACGGGACTTTCCTATCCCAAATATCATGTATTTAATTTTAATGTTAGATTTATTATTCTCATCAGATTTTGGTTAATGCTTAGTTCGTTCCCGTATGTGTTACATTTGAATGGTGTGTTTCTGTTGTGGCGGTTTCTCCTTTTTTGATGTGTTTCCATTAGTTTTAGATTCGAACAGCGGTATAGTACTGTTGCCTTTATTTAATGGTAAATCTATAAGAAACACGGAAACATATTCAATGATGGAATTTGGAATTAAAGGTGTTTTTAAACAGAACATTGTTTTTTGTAAAATATAGCATGCAAAGCAAGAAATATTTTCATACATAGATTATGCAATATGCATACCACTGGAATGCATGCTATCATGCTGTTAATGATATCGTTAAAAGTTTAAACTGACCTTAAGCTTGATTTTATTTTATAATGAGCTTCAATTCAGATCATTACTGTTAAGAGTTTTTTTAAACAACTTAATTATTAAGTATAATGTTCATGAAGTGTACGACTACTCATCAATCTGAACTTAGGCTGAACAGATCTTGAAAAAAAAAGGAAAATCACAAAACAATCTCCGATTGCAAGCAAATTGTCTGCACAAAACTGATTTTACCGTAGTAGATAAGTCTGAAAATTTACTGAAACAATATGCAGATCAAAATGACAGTAAGGGATAAAAATTTGTTTACCAGTAGTTGGAGACACATACCCTTCACTAGTTTTGACTACTTATAACAGCGTCATAACTATATATTTGGAAAAAAATAATTACGGAAAACGTACAAACAAAGCGGCAGAGTTTCTCGTGATTGAAGTATAACTGAAAACCGTAGTAATGCAAGTGACACAATTGCATTTTCTTTGCAGGAAATCACAAAATTATGCATTAACACTATTCGGTCACATTTTACACATATATATATATATATTACAAAACACGTACTACTGACTGTTCTGAATAAACTTGAGATATGTGAGATAATTCCGTTTCATTCAAGTTAAGTTAATATAAGCTAAGTAGGGTAATTATTCAACACGCATGTATATTTTATTAATTTTGTTTTGATTTGAATATTTGAAATAAATATTAGATTAAATGGTGTAATCTGACTTGTAAAATTGACATAATATTTTAGAAGTATTAAACAAAGGCGGTATCAAGCTAAATATCATACCAGAATTTACTGAACTAGAGTACCATTTCAGAGCGACTAACAAGCAAAAAATAGATGAACTGAGAGACAAGATGAAATCCTCTTTTGATTCGGCAGCAACATTCACTGGATTTCAGGTATAGTTTATTGTCATTTTAAGACAAGCCAATCTGAATGCAAACATAAAAGGCATAGTTGTATAAAACGACTAAACATGTGAAGAATGCAAAGTAATTACAACTAAAATCAATAACCAGTAAACTTTTAAAGTAACTTCTATAGGCTTCAGACTTTAGAACACACGTCTGTAATATATTGGTTCTATATACTGTATATAGACTGTATATTTAAATCATTAACATTCTACTGATGAAAGTTATGGCGATTATTTTGCATTTAAAACTATCAAATGTTTCTAAACCTTTTGTCTTACCATTGTTTGTTATTGTCAACCTAACATCGTTTTCCTTTCGAAGTACTATCTAGGGTAAAAATCCATTTACATTACTTCTGATTGCACGAAACACATCTTACAACAAGGTTACCGTATGTACCTTAACCATGAAACTACTTAATTACAAGTCTTGAACTGTGTACTCAGTATTTTAGTTTCAAATGCAATGCCAAAAATTAGTCCGTGGTAAATGCTTCTAAATCTTTATGCTGTATTTAGGTTAAACAAGTTATGACGATACCAAGGGACAATCATAAATAGTAAAGAAAGTGTATCACCCATAAGTCGATCAACACTAAACTAAAAATATAGATTAAGGTACATAAATCAACCCAAAGAAATGATTGAAAAAAGGAGGTGCTCTTGAAAAGTGACGTTATATGATGCACAAAAGATGATATAAATTTCTTGTGATCCAATATCAATGTCATAGGATGGCGATCATAACAATCATTTTAAAACTATATGGCGTTTTGGCACTGTTTCTTGAATTCTAATTATTTCATAGTGCCTGCTAATTTTATCAACTTTATCACTCATATCAATATTTCCTTGTGACCAGTACTATTGAACAACACACTACTGATTTGTTTTCTGTATGTTGATAAGTTTTTTTTATTTTTTTGTTATTGTCTTTGAACAAAAAATTGAACGCGTTTTTAATAACCATATTGTGAATATTCGTACTTGAAAGTATCCTATGTGGAAAGAAATTTTTAAACACTAGATCGTTTATTAAACTCGAAAAGGTACTAGTATTGAGACTTAAGAAAACGTCATACCCTATTTTACATCTTACGCATGTACAGAGGCTTAGACTGAACCTTACACACAGTGATAAAAAGTGTATTTCAAACTTAAAAAATAATCTTAAACATATTATAACATTTCCCCACATATATTTGATCACATAATTAATATTAAAAAAAGAAGATGTGGTATGATTGCCAATGAGACAAATCTCCACAAGAGACAAAAATGACACAGAAATTAACAACTATAGGTCACCGAACGGCCTTCAACAATTGACAACGCCAATATCGCATAGTCAGCTATAAAAGGCCCCGAAATGACAATGTAAAACAATACAAACGAGAAAACTAACGGCCTAATTTATGTAAATAAACGAACGAAAAACTAATATGTAACACATAAACAAATTTAATTCATCGGTCAGATTTATGTGATGCTTGGAGTCCCTAAAAACTTTATTCTGTTATCATCAATAATCATGCACTGGCAATTATAAATGCATTGAATCACAATTCGTTTGGCATTAAATTCCTTTTGTATCATGTCATTGAATAAATCGCAAATTGATGCACATTATAACTACAACTTTAAATAAACTGTTGAATAAATTAAATACTCTATATTATAACATTCGCTTTCAGAGAATAAAAGTAACAACAAACATAACTATATAGACAAAGTATAAGCACAAGCAAACTGGTTAATATTATTAAAATGGATTTATTAAAACAGTCCATAATTCAAGCAATCGACGAGGCATCAGAAGAACTGGAAGAATTGAGTAAAGATATATGGCGAAATCCGGAACTTTGCTTTATGGAATATTATGCGCACGAAATACTAACCAATTTTCTTGAATGTAAGGGTTTCAACGTTACCAAGAAATTCATTTCAGAGACTGGATTTAAAGCTGAGGTAGGCACAGCCAAAACGGGACCCAATATTGCTGTAATTTGTGAGTACGATGCGTTACCGGAAATCGGACATGCATGCGGACATAATTTGATTGCCGAAGCTGGTGTTGCTGCTGGTCTTGGAATAAAAGCAGCATTGGGGAAAATGGAAAAACCATTTGGCAGGGTAAGCAAAATGTTACTTGTAGGTTAACGTAAAGCTAGAAAATAAGGAAAATAGTCTGCTGCCATGCATATCCTGTGATTGTATATGGATATGATTTAGGCATCTTTGTATCAGCAGTGACATAAATCTACAATATTTCGAAATGTCTAAGTCTTATAAACACGATTTTGTTATAAGTGGTTATTTGCTTTGAACTAGCCAGTAAGTGCGAATACTCTCAGTTTTGTCTTTAAGTCTTTTTGTTGTGGAGTTTTTCCAAGATGTTTTCTTTTTTCTTTTTAATGATCTGATGAGCCTTTTTCAACTGATTTTCATAGTTTGTTGTTAGGATAGGAGGGTAGGAGCCATCAAACATGTTTATACCGGCCTCATTCTTTATCTGCATGTCCCAAGTCAGGAGCCTGTAGTATAGTGGTTATCGCACTCAATTCTGTGTAATGGATTTTGACTGCTCATTTGAACGAGACAAATTGCAGCCGTTAATAGATATAGGAAGATGTGATGTGAGTGCCAATGAGACAACTCTCCATCCAAATAACAATTTAAATAGTAAACCATTATAGGTTAAAGTACGGCCTTCAACACGGAGCCTTGGCTCACACCGAACAACAAGCTATAATGGGCCCTAAAATTACTAGTGTAAAACCATTCAAACGGGAAAAACAACGGTCTAATCTATATAAACAAAACAAGAAACGAGAAACACGTATATATTACATAAACAAACGACAACTACTGTACATCAGATTCCTGACTTAGGACAGGTGCAAACATTTGCAGCGGGATTAAACGTTTTAATGGATCCAAACCTTCTCCCTTTTTCTAAAACAATAGCAGAACATGACAACATAGAAAAACATACGATAAAATATCAATTGGCAGACTTAACTCAATCAAAAAACGTATGATCAACATGTCAACAAATGAACAATGATAAAACGTGTTTTGTTTTTTTTTATTTTCAGATAACTGTTTTAGGTACCCCTGCAGAGGAAGGAGGGGGAGGAAAAATTGACATGATCAATGCTGGTGTGTTTGATAATATTGATATAGCTATGATGGTACATCCTTCTCCAGAAACTAGCTCTCGTGGTTCCTCAACAGCGATTGATAGGTAATATTCTTATTACTATTGATATTGATCGATTAGTATTTCACAATTTAAGAAAAATACCATATAATATCTCTATAGTATCGTATTAAGTATAAAAAAGAAGATGTGGTATGATTGCCAATGAGACAATTAAGGCATGGATACAAAATAAGAAAATATGAAAAATAAAAAAAAATACAGCAGAAATAACGAACTTGCAGAACTTACTGAAAGCTAGCTTCATAATGAAACTTACTATTTCATAATTACATATTTTTTGGTAAAATATGGTTTCTTTAACTTGATGTTTGTTAATCGAATACATTCCCATACTCAAACTGACCATTTATAAAGTGCAAAGATATATTTCAAAATGGCTTTTCTTAGCAGAGTTTATTTAACAGGGTTACTATTAAATACATTGGGAATTCTGCGCACGCCGCAGTCTGCCCATGGAATGGAGTTAACGCCCTTGATGCGGCGGTACTATGCTACCAGACGGTATCCTGCCTAAGGCAACAGAGGAAACCTACATGGAGAGTTCATGGTAAGACAATAAATTGAATCATAAGATATTTTCCTTAAAATAACATGTCATATCAGTTTATACAGAAATGTTGATCGATTGGCTAAATCCTGAAAAACCGTTTTGAACATATCGCCAGTAAAATTCAGAAGTCAATCGAAAATGCAAAAATATTTCAAACATGTATTCAAAACGTACAAAAGTACAATACTATGTTGCGGATCAGTACTGGTGACCGATAGACTTCCCAGCAAGCGAAAGAAAACATATTAAATACATTTAAAGTTGTAACTATCGTAAGAAAAAACTGGTACAAAATTGTCAAATTTAAGCTATAATATTCGATAAATAGGACGATAAAATTTGACATTTTTAAGATGGCGATGTTTCTCTTGTCGTATTTTATGGTATGCATATTTCACACATTTTACAGTATGCTAAATAAATGTTCTAAAAAAAAGTAAAATCACAAAAATACTGAACTCAGAGGAAAATCAATTTGGAAAGTCCATAATCACATGGCAAAATCATAAAACAAAACGCATCAAAAACGAATGGACAAGAACTGTCATATTCCTGACTTGGTACAGGCATTTTCAAATGTAGAAAATGGTGGATTAAACCTGGTTCTATAGCGCTAACCCTCTCACTTTAATAACAGTCTCATCAAATTCCGCTACATTTACATGATGCGTTAAATAAACAGTCACAATTAATGCAGCTGACTGGGCGATTCATTGAAATAACACAGATGTAACTTTTACACATTAACAGATACCATAGAATATTTCCAATTTTTTTTTGCAACGATTATCTTTATCTTACCTGTAAATATAATGTTCTAGCAAAAATAATTTTCAAAAAGAATTTCCATATTTAGGTATAGAAAAGAATGAAATATGTAAACACGGGGAATCTATTATTTCATTCAATTCAAATGACTACAACAGGGTATTGACGGGTGTCTGTTGAACACGTTTGTTTTTGTAATTTCTTTGATCTTTTTTTATGAATTATATTGATACTAGCAGAAAACATTAACTTTTTTGTAGGTATAATAAAAAATGGTGGAATTAAGTCAAATATCATACCAGAATTAACTGAACTTGAATATTCCTACAGAGCACCAAACAAACAAGAACTAGATCAACTAAAAGACAAAATGAGGGGCTGTTTTGACTCAGCAGCAATAGGCACTGGGTGTCAGGTATAATAAGACAAGTTCTTGTAGTCCGATTAACAAATTATTTTAAATAACAATTAGTTGATATGGTCTAATATTTAACATGTACTAACAATGAAACTAACAAATGATGTCATGTATAGATTATCAGTGATAGCAACTGGTCGGAATGATCAAAATTACATTTCAATAACTTAAAGTCACATTAGATTGGCTGTTCTGGTCCTTAAATATACAACCCGCTGTTTAGAGTGTAGTCTGTATTTAATTATATGTACTATAGAGACCGTATGGACAGGTTTGTTATCAATGGGCAAACATTTTGACATTAATTTTTAGCATTCGTACATCGATTAAAGTCGGTTGCGGTATCAAATTAATTGCTAAATATCAGATTATCATTTTTTTAAATCTTTTTGTGAAGAAATTGACTATGTAGACATTCAACGTTATAAAAAACAAACACTAGGAGCATCCAAAAAGTTTGATAAGTGATGACATTTTAATGCATCTAATCTGCGTTTGAAATAAACTGTAAAAGAAATCGTATAAAATAAAATTGGTCAGATATGTGCTTATCTGGATGATAACAAAGAAAACGTTTTAGATTTTTCTAAATCCATAAGATCCAGAAAACGCTCCCACTAACAAAACAAACAAAAGACAAAAACAAAATTTGTTTTACATTTTTATAAAGTTTATTTCATAGACCATGATTTATGAATGTAGAGCAGATTTTCCGGGGAAAACTGTATTTCATTGCATATTTTGTCTTGAACATTTCTTGTTAATTAGCTATGTATTGTAAATGTTTGTAGTTTTTTTATTATTATTATTATTCGTTCTACGATGTTGTGTTAGTATTTTTCATTCCTATTAAAGTAATTTACACAATAAATTCTATATCTGATTATAGGTGTCATACGATTTTTCTAGCAAGCCTTATTTGAATATGGTAATAAATAATCAAATGGCAAACGCCTTCAGGAGTAATGCAGAATCTCTTGGTGTAAAATTTGACGCCAATGAAAGCGGAGGCGGAGCTTCAACGGACATGGGAAATGTTTCACAAATTGTTCCAAGTATTCATCCAGTGTACAACATTGACACGATTTATGGCAATCATACCAAAGATTTTACCACTGCGGCAGGTATGGTATCATTTTCTACCCTATATATCGTACCAAAGATTTTGCCACTGCGGCATGTATGGTATCGTGTTCTACCCTATATACCACTTTGCTTCATATTCTTGAGAAAAAATTTACACACCTAATTAAATAGGCATTTTAAAAGTCAGAATGCGAATATATAAGTTCAAACTCTCTTGGGTCATTTTTTAAGGAACAACAAACAAAAGAACTATGTCAATTGGACACCATTTGATACCATAACTGCCCTTGAATTCTTGAATTCTTGCATTGTCACTAGATAACATTTTTGTTCGCTTTGGAGGTCCCGTATATCGTGAAGTTATCGGAATTCCAATTGGGACTAACTGTGCACCACTTATTGAGGACCTGTTTCTGTAGTATTATGAGTTATAATTGATGACTAAAATAAGCAAAGACCCATCAAAACAACATTATATACAAAAATATAATAGCACTTTGTTTTATATGAAGAAATACCATTAACAGCACCTATTGTACTGCACCAGATGCACAGTTCGATAATGAAGATGGTGTCTCAATTATATAAAATGAAGAATTATATGACAGGCTTGATGCGTACCCGTTTACCGAAATCCTTGATCCCAATAAGGACTGTTACAGTTAATTATGGAAAGTTCTAGAGATATACGAATCAAACATTTAACATCAATTTCAAGTTAGTTCCATCGACTCGAAAAGAACTTTTTGATTACGAAATGTACTCACTACTGTATATTTATCATAAAAGAGTCATGCAACAAGGCAGGCAACATCATTTGATATTTAGAAAAAAAAACACGTTTTTATATAAGAATATTTCTTTGAACAGTTGAGTTTTAGTTTCTAAAATATTAACTATCAAATAGTGTCATCAATGTTTTTTCCATTTTTTTCATAGGGAAGTTAATCAAAAACCATGTTTTAATGGATGTTTAATAAATTACGACAACAGTAGTATACCGCTGTTCGAAATTCATAAATCGATTGAGAAAAAAAACAAATCCGGGTTACAAACTAAAACTGAGGAAAACACATCAAATATAAGAAGAGAACTACGACACAACAGAAACACAACATTAAAATGTAACACACACAGAAACGAACTGCTAGTACAATATAACAATGGCCATTTCCTGACTTTGTACAGGACATTTTAATAAAACAAATGGTGGGTGAAACCTGGTATTTGGCATGCCAAACCTTCCACTTGTATTGCAATGTTAAAACGGACGCTATTTGTTCATTTTGTTGACCTGGATGCTTTTATAATCATAAAATGTTTTATTTTCCAGGAGATCCAAAAGCTCAGTTGCATACTCTGAATCAAGCTAAAGCTATGGCACTTACCTGTCTTGATATTTTAACAGATGACAATCTTTTGAAAGAAATAAGGGATGAATTTGCAGTATTCAAACAAAATTCACAATGAAATCAGCTATTACAAAAACATTCCTTTTGTAACGACTACAACTTTATTTGATCACTAAGACGCAATACATACGTGTAACAAGAGGAACAAAATATTAATATACAAAAACAAAACAAAACAATGGTGAATATAACAAGGGAAAAAAACATAAAAAATACATTTATAAACAATAAATTTACAAATTATTCTTCAGTTTCTAATAAACAGTGATAGATTTTTTAACGCTTTTACATTACTTAGTGACAATAAGCCTATCATTTTTTGATAATATGGATATCTAGAAAGTAAATAGGAATATGTGTGTACAGAAGATAGAGTTACCTCCACATTTTCCAAAAAAATAACCCTCTTTTCTTTAATGGGGAAACATTTTGTTTCATAATATATGTGGCTACGTAGTTTAGAGAAAAGATTTCTTTATTATAAAATCTGACCTTTAAAAAGAGGTAACTTATCCAAGACCAAAATAATTTGATACACTGCGTGATTGATAGGTAATTAACGCTGCGTTCAGCACTGTTGTGCTTATCGTAGCGGTACGTTTTTTTTTGGTGGATGAGTGCCCGGAGAGAACCATCGACCGTAGGTAAACTGACAATCCTAGTCTCCGATATTCGAACTCACAGCATCAGTGGAGACATGCTAGTATTACAGTAATTGGACTTCTAAGACCAATCGGCTACCGAGGTCCTCTGTATTTGTAAGAATACCTGAGATTTAGGGAAATCTTTTTCTCTGTTATATTTATAGATGCAATAGTTCATATGTTTAATTTCATGCATAACAAAGACATTTTATTTTTTGCTTCTTCAATTATGATGTTAAGAAAATAAAAAGTGTAATGATGCTTCCTTTCCCTGGTATATTATTGTACATTTTGAATAATCTGTTACATGTAGTTGACAGAGTAATGCAATGGTGCTGATTTTCGACCAAGCCACACGAAAAGCGATATCAAATTTAGAATCTTATTAAAAAAGTTTCGAGAACCAATGTCATTGATGGTTTAAAACTACCAGAGGATACAATTAAGTTATCTGGAGATAAAGAAAAGTATTTGTGATGAAAAACAAAATAACTTTTTTCAATTCTATGCGTTGATATACATTCATCAGGGACGCTCAGTCGTAAACATTTAAAAGCTACAATTATAAAAATACGTTAGGCTTGATAAGACTAAAAAAAAGCGTCTAAAAGGATAAGAAAAATCATTTAAGGTCAACTAAGAAGTGAGGTAGTATGAACCTTAGTTTTAAATGTGTTTTATATGATCATCAGGAAATTCGATTATAATTAAGTTTAAATCAATTCATTTGAAGAAATCAAATTCAAAGTAAGGTTCTTCTACTATATATGCGTCTCAAGCAGAGAGATCAATTGGAAAAAAGAAAACAACACTTTGTAAATGGCATGCCTTCGAAGTGTTTTTTCTGGATTAACTTTATCTGGACCACTTAAAGCTGAATATTTGAAAGCCATGGATGTATAAGTACCAAAACAGTTGAAGAGATATTTGATCACTAAGTTTATTTTAATTCATGTCATTCCCAAGGTTCTGACTCCTGAGTTGAAGATACACCTAGATACTAATAGAATGTAACAATAGCTGAAAGGAGACCATAGTAAATTATCCTACGCATCTTTAGATCTTAGAGTAGAAAAACATTGTTTGTTGTTGAGTAACAGGCATTCATGATGTTCACAACTTTGCACTTGTTTAGCCTTATAACTATTTTAAAGTGAGCGTCACTGATGAGTCTTATATGGACGAAACGCGCGTATGACGTACTAAATTATAATCCTAGTACCTTTGATAACTATTTACACCACTGGGTCGATGCCACTGCTGATGGACGTTTCGTTCCAGAGAGTATCACCACCCCAGTAGTCAGTACTTCGGTGTTGACATAAATAACAATTATGTGGTCATTCTTATAAAATCCCTGTTTTTTCTAATTTTTCGAAAAAACTAAGGATTTTCTTATCCCAGGCATAGATAATCTTAGCCGTATTTGGCAAAACTGTTCGGAATTTGGGATCCTCAATGCTCTTCAACTTTGTGGCTTTATAACTTTTGTTTTATATAAGCGTCACTGATGAGTCTGGTGAAGACGAAACGCGCGTCTAGTGTACTAAATTATAATCCTGGTACCTTTGATAACTGTTTTGACCATCTCTGCCGTCCTTTCTGATTGCCGTACTGTAGCATGTTTTGCGTCAAAAGTAAAGCCTTGGTTATGACGCTTTAATAATGTGAACATGTCAGACACACGTACTTTTTCACTTGAGATATCGCCATATTAGTTGACAGATTGTGCTGCTACTGAGAAAGGAAAGACCTGAAATTATAACGTTTGTTATTATAATGTATGTCTTCACTTTATAAAGGGGACAACCACTTGATATAAATGTTATGCACATTTGTATCCTGCATTGTGTTGCTGAATAATAATGTCTTGTGTAAATAAAGTTAACTATTTTGACTTCCAAACAGACAAAGTTATTGATGTTAACAATACCCAGCCCACCCCTCCCGAGAATATTGAATGGGCGTCCTAATTGAGGTCCTAATCGACGATTTGGTTGTCATTTCGAGGTTTTGGTCGTTTTTAGTAAGAAAATATTAAAACATCAATAGCTTCGATTTAAACTATTCTCACTTAAACTTCTCTTCAAATCGAAGTTAGATTACAATATATTTCATCAGATCTTCATTCGATGTACATACACTGATCATAAAGGGGTAAATTCAGTAAATAAATATACGTCATCAGGGACCGCCCATTTAGGGGAGAGCTTTCTGTATAGCACTGAAGTTATATGGTCTTCTGATTGGCAGATAATGTTTGTAATAAATATTTTTTGGTAGATGGATCAAAACTAGAGTTGAAAAAAAAATAAAAAATAAATGCTGAATGTACTAATTGTTTTCCCTTCAGGGTTGAAAAGTGATGGGGGTCAGTATGGGAATTCAGTGCGAATCTACATTGTTTGTAAACAAGGCCATGTGAATGCCCAAAAATGCCGCATGACCCCATGTTTTTATTGTTGCAAAAGATAGGGCTACATTTGTACTTTCATGAATGATATATGAAAGATTTTAATTTCTAAAGGTAAATCAGGTATAAATTTATTTCCACACATAGATTAGCATTAAAGTCAATGGGAGATTTTTTACTGAATTTACCCCTAAACAAGCTATGTACATCTAAATCTATTTTTATGCGTATATTAATTTGATTTAAAAATAGACACATTACGGAGATAAGCGAGCCAAAGGCAAACAACTCGTGTGTGAAATTTAACATTTCACAATCTGAAATCATCTTTTAAAAATGATATATATATATAAACTGTTCCACGGATTTTTTATTACACCTAGAAACAATGCCCATAGCTTGTGAGTATAATTTCAATTCAATTCAATTCAATATTTTATTGGAAAGAGCACAATAGAGGCGTGATCCAAATACAGACAATTATAATATTAAAACAACATATAAATAAAATAAAGATTCATGTAACAAGTCATGAGCCAATTCTATGTATACAAATACATTATAGACTGATATTGATACCATAGACTTATATTTCAGTATTATTATAGATTTTCGTATATTTACTTAAAACACACAATACAAGATATGTATATATATATATATGTATATGCACAAACTACTGTAAAAGATTATTATCTGATGAAACGGTATGGTGGTCTCTCAAATCAAGAGCTTCTTCAATATACATACAAATAGATTTTAATTCCTTTTCAGACATAGGATTTAACATTTTGTTAAAATTTTTATCCAAATTATTTGAATTAATATCATTTATTTTATATTTAGATCTAATGTTTTTATATTGCGGACATTCAATCACGAAATGAATCTCATTTTCAATTTTTTCTGTGCAAAATTTACAAAATCTCTCATTAGATGGTATTTTTGGTCTTGCATACCTCCCAGTTTCTATTGCTAATGAGTGTGCACTTATTCTTAATTTAGTGAGTTTTTTTCTAAGGTATTTAGGAATATTAAAATTTAAATATTCTTGTTGTTTAAATTTAGTATAAATTTTACTAAAAAATAAAAGTTTACCACAGTTTCCATCTTTTATCTTAGAAAGTTCAAAAATAATTTTATTTTTGTAGAAATCTTCTAGTTTCTGTTTGAAATTTATATTACAATGCTTGTTAAAGGATATTCCAATATATTTCATTAATTCAGATAGTTTATAAGACCATGAATTTTCTTTATTTGTGAGAGTTTTGTCCACTTCAAAATAATTAATTTATATATTTTTATGACAAATGAAAACATATTTTCATTTCACTGTATTCATGAGGTAATTGCTCATGTAGACACTTGTATTCTGCAAAAAAAAAAAGGATCAAAGCAAACAACAATATACATACACCTTATCGCTATTAAGTCCAATCCGGGTAAAACGGTCATATAAACTTTTTGGGTCCAGCGGCCGAAAATAGAGGTTTTTCATTAGAGATCTGAGGGAGAAAAAACTTTAGAAAGCGATCATCAAGAAACTTTAATAGAGTATGATCCACTTTTTTCGAAATTAAAATTGAAGTAAAAAATATTTTGTTTGAAATATTTACGGTAGTTTATACAGGCATCATTATAAAGTATCGTGTATGGTGAATTGTTTAAACAGAGTCCCAGATAGCTTCAACTGGATGAAAAAGTTGTGTAATTTTAGAACTTATCCGGAATGGAATAAATAGCGAGTAGGTGTATTGTATCCGTCCTAGGCGCTTTTCATCGGGAACGCTTAAGTCAAAAATTAAAAGCCAAATGTTTTTTAAAAGACCTGAAACTTGTGGGCTAGACTAAGGGATCTAAACTTATAGCCAAATCGATGTAGACATGTTAGAATGTTTAGGTAAACTTTGATAGATGAACAGTGGAAATATTTTAAGGAGAGTCTGCAGTGGTTTGCCATTGTTTACAGTATTGAGACTACAGCCAAATAGGGTAGGGGATAAAGATTGATTCAGAAAAATTGACATAAAAAATATGAATAGCGAATAATGAGGTACTTAATTATTTTATTTTTTAATAAAGAAGAGAAAAACAAAATAGACAAAAATGGACAAATTGTTCTGCTGTCAGGTCTCTTACAAGTGTATTAGTGGAATTTATATACAATAATCTATAATTTCAGTCGCGACTGTGGATTTTATTTGTTTTGTGAAGATACTCAGCCTGTAGCATTTATTGACTAACTGTTAATCTTTTAACGACCAGTGAAAAGTATTCCATATATATTTAGGATATAGTAACATCCGTTACCTTTATATAACGTCGGGTGTTTTGACAAATATGAGCTATTCTTCAAAAGAGACCATTTTCATGATGGAGGGTTTGGATGGGGGTAAATGATTAAAGAATTATGCCCTTAAAAAATGAAGATTAGAGAATAACGGGCCAAAAAAAAAGATTAGAGAAAAAAGGGGTTATTTTTTTGAAGATTAGAGAAAAAAGGGTTGACAATTAAATGTTTAAAAAATAACAGCCCCCCCCCCCCCAATCCAGATCCTCGTGATGACGTGATGATTTCAAATAGTGACATGTGATCAAAGATACGAAGCTAATAATTTAGTTCTTCAGACGTACGTTTCAAATACATACGACTTATCAGTGGCGCCAAAAATCAAACTGAACAATTGGAAGGCCAAATCAAATGCGAATTAAAAGAACAATTAAACCAAAATTAAAAAAGAAGTTTACCCAAATACCGCTATATATATAAAAACAATATGTGGTATGATTTTCAAGGCGACAACTCTTCACAAGAGACACAATGATACAGATATTAACAGCTCTAAGTCACCGTACGGCATTGTAAAGATATATACCATATAGTCATTTATAAAAGCCCCCGAAATCACAAATGTAAAACAATTCAAACGATAAAACTAACAGACTAATTAATGTACAAAAAAAAATAATGTATTTTTTTTAATGTAAAACAACAACAAACGACGACCAGTGAATAACAGGCTCCTCACGGGTATAACATACAGAATTTGACGGGAATAAACATGTAAACGGGATCCCAACCCTCCATCTTACCTGGGACAGTTGTGTAACATTACAACATAAGAACGAACTATGGTGAAAAAAAATGGTATGACAAAAGACAGAACATTACCATTTATGATATCACAATTGAGTATATATAATATATATATATAACAAATACAGACCATTAAACAAAGATGATGTAACAATTGAAATTCGTATGTTAATTATATGAAAGCAATAATGATTATGCGTACACATACAAAAATATATAACATTTGTTTGGGGTTTTTTTTTGTTCACTCAGTAATTACTTCTGTTAATCTCTGAATTATCGATAAACCAAACTTTTAGTGCAGAAGAAACACATGTAGATATTCATATCACATGAGTCATCAAAGTTGCATGAGATTTTGTCAAAGATGATCCTCAATTTGTAGAAACTTCCCACTTTTACAGTACATAAAATGCTGGTAACATAAATTTGACGGACTTTTCATAGTCTAATTCTATTTTGTAGAGAACCATGGGTAACTGGTTTATAAAATCCGACCAGAATACTGTTAAATGTGACGTTTGTGAAATCATCGATGCTGATAATCATTGCAATACCTGTTTGTTTAATCTTTGTCGAGATTGCGTTCCTGATCATTCCAGAAACAGATTGAGTAAAAGAGAGAAATATGAGCACGACATTGTACCTTTTACACAGAGAAAAAACAAGGTACATTCCCCAGTATGTCAAAAACATAAGCTTGTTAGATGCATCAGACTTTGCAATCATTGTAAAATACCCGTATGTCAAGAATGTGGTTTAAATGGCGATCATCAAAGTCACAAAACACTGAATCTGTCCAGTTATATCAATGATCAATACCATGAAATAAATAAACATAATGCTAATTTGGAGAGTAAAGTAATACCAGAATTTAAAAAGAACATTTCAAGGATAGAAAACGCAATCTCTGACACTACAACTGCCTATGACGAACTGAATAAATCTATCCAAGAGCATAGAGAAAATTGTCACAGAAAAATTGATGATATTTTTGACAGATATCAAAACGAGGCAGACGATTCAAGAAAAGAAGAAATGTCTGCCCTGTATAGTTATCTATCGAATGATAGTGCATGTTTAAAAGAATCATGTGATATTTTACAAAGAAATAAAGATATTTTGAATTCAGCAGATATTACCGATGTGGTAGGTTATCGTTACAAGAAAGCAGACGATATTTCTGAATTTGAAATTGACCTTCCTAAAATTGACACAAAACCCGTTGATTGGAAAAAGTTATACTTCGAATTAGGATATCTTAAAGTATCAGATAACCCCAAAATAATTCGGACAGCCCCGACTCCGATGGTACCCACAAGAGCATGTACCTTACTCGGAGTTCAGGTCTGGGTTTGTGGACAGGACAATATAATTGCGCGCATAAATATGGATGGAGAAGTTCTAGAAACAGTTGACATGAAAATAAGTGAATATGCAAATGACATTTCTATTACAAACAACGGTGAATTAATTTTCACAGAAGGGAAACCTGGCAAAGTAACAACCATTAAAGAAGGAAGGGGAGTAACATTTATAGACGTAGGTCAAGAGTGGCACCCGAGTGGTCTACATTGTACAAAATCAGGGGATATATTAGTAACTATGTCTGACGATAGGTATGAAAATTTTAAAATCGTCCGGTACACAGACGGATTAGTAGTTCAAGAAATTCAAAATTCTTATAACGGAAATCCTTTGTTTCATCCCGGTCTTGGAATTCTGTTTGTAACCGAGAATAATAATGAAGACATGTGTGTGTCAGATACGAATGGATGTGTAATAACTGTTTTAAACAAATTCGGAAATTTCAAATTTGATTATGACACAACCCGGGCATTATACGATTGTCCAGAATTAGCAACATTCAAACCAGGATGTATAGTTACGAATAGTAAGAGTGAAATACTTTTCACTGTACAAAATTTTATATTTGTCGTCGATCATAACGGACACTTTGTTCAATGTATTGATAATTGCAACCTGACAATGACGTCTGCTTTGTGTTTAGACTACGCGGAAAGAATTTGTGTCGGAGAGTTTGATAAAACCAATTTGAAAATCATTAAGTACAGATAATAATCGAAATGTAAATAAAACATTTGATTTCGTTTCTTTGTCCTTTAACAAATCACCAATTTTTGACATTTTCACCTGTTTTGTATGTTTGCTTTGCTCCCACATTGTTGGCAATGTAATAGATTTTTAAGCGACTGTCATACAAGAGAGAGGTTTAATTAGCTATGAAACCAGGTTTAATCCACCATTTTCTACATATGAAAATCCTTGTTTCGGGTCAAGAATATAACAGTTGTTTAGCATTCGTTGATACCTTTAAGCTTTAAATTTTGACAATTGTTATGGGACTATCTATTTTGAATTTTCCTTGTAGTTTGGTATTTTTGTTACTTTAATTTTTAGATACCTTACCAATGTTTTGTGTATTAGATTGCAAAAGGCAGTATGACATAGATGCTTTGAGAGAATGTGGGATTGTGATTTGTGAAGTTCGGTATCAATTTTATAATTCGATAGGTATAAATATAAATGAGAGGCAACGTGTTTCTCAAAGTTATTAGGAAATCTATGGCAAATTTCAAAACGTCGTTTTTATGACTAGTTTTAAAAAGATCAACTATTTTTAGATTTCTTGAAAATGGGAATGTATTCTCAAATTAAGCCTATGAGTTTACAAAATATAATACATTGGGACATTATTTCTGTAGACATCAAAACGAAATATGTTGGATGAAAAAAGTTTTTCAGCTTATTTAAATATTTGTTTTTCGTTATTTTTTTTAAAATAATTAAGGCCGTAAGTTTTCTCGCTTGAATTGTTTTGCATTGTCTTATCGGGGCCTTTTACCGCTGACTATATGCGGTATGTGCTTTGTTCATTGTTGAAGGCCGTACGGTGACCTATAATTGTTAATGCTTGTGTCATTTTGGTCTTTTGTGGATAGTTGTCTCATTGGCAATCATACCTCATCTTTTTTTTTATATTAGTCTTTATTTTTAAATGTCACAAAAGAGAGAAGGAAAATACCAAAAGAATATTAAGACTCATAGGACAAAAACCAACTTGAGATGCCTTGTGAAAACAGACAACCATAGGACAAACAATAGTTTAATAATTACAAACTAGATAACTAAAGACTGGGCAACATAAACCCTTGAAGAAATCGGAGTAATATCCAGTGCTCCGTGAGAGTAAACAGATCATAAAGATCGTGACATTTAGTTTTGTGCAGAAATATATTATTAAAAGTAAACGTTTTAACCCTTGATGTTGATGCTTCGTCACTCATTAGGAACCAAAGCATTTCACACTGTATACAGTACAATAATTCATGTTTATTTTTATTTATTTATTTTTTTTTATTTTTTTTTTTCTCAATAATTTTTTTTTCTTCTAATTCTTCTTTCACCTTTTTCATATTCATATATTTATTACAGAGCATGCCAGTTATTTATTTTATGTATTGTTTGTAAAGGAGACAGATTTGTAAAAGCAAATTGCTTGTTTCTGAATCCTGAATATATTTGTATTATATCGTATCATGATGAATTTATCTGAATAAATATTGTTTAAACTAAAGATCGAGCATGAGGGTTTTTTTAGGATTTGGATTTTGAAAAAAACCTTTTGAATATTTCAATGTTCTTCTATGCTTGTTCCGTCAAAGAGGGATGCTTACACATTGTCTGTGTCCCACTAAAATATTTTTGTTGGTACCTCCTCTAGGAATAAGTTATCGTTAATTTCTGAAAACATCATATTCTATAGTTTTGGGGGTGTAATGCAAGGAAAGGAATCATTTGTTAAAATTACTCGTGACATTAAGTTGATAGTGAGAGAGACTAAGCAATGTCAGCAATTTCTTGCCAGGAGAAATGTAGTATACTACGCGCAATAATTGAATAATTGTATATTTACAGTAAGGTTAAATTATATAACAGTTACACGATATTTGATAATATTTGATCATATATTCATTCGACGTATAAACTGTCCCGAACCAGGCTATATATTTCACAAGCTGTACATGTATGTATGTATGTTTAATTTTCTTTTTATAGGTAGGTTATTTTGATTTAAAAATAGACACAGTATAGATTTTGTTAAAAATAGAAATTGATCGAGTCAAGGCCAACAACTCATGTATTGCACAATCTATTGGAAAAGATTTTTTAAACTGTTCCAAAAAGCGATTTTTATTTCACCACCAAACAATCCACGAAGCTTGTGAGTGTAATTTAGTTATAAAGGACTAAATAATGAAAACATATTTTCATTTTCTGTTTTCATGATGTAATTGCACAGGCACTTGTCTCTGAAAAGGTTCACAGACAAGTGCCTGTTTGTTAATGATAAGGAAAAACAAACAAACAAATATAAATTGTGCCCGTCCGAGGCGCTTTTCGTCATGGACGCTATATTTATACATGTATAAATATAGTCAAAAAGCGGTATGTTTAAGACTGGAAACTTATCTGTGGCGCTAGAATCAAACTGAACAATTAGAAGGCCAAATCAAATGCGAACTTAAAGAACAATTAAACCAAAATTTGACCCAAATGCCGCCATATATATATAAATCAAGATGTGGTATGGTTGTCAAATAGACAGCTCTTCACTCGAGATCAAGTGACACCGATATTAGCAGCACTGTACGTACGGCATTAAACAATTAGCATTAAGTCCATACCGCTTCGTCAGCTATAAAAGGCCTCGAAATCAAAATTATATACCGGGTAACTTTTCAAACGAGAAAACTATAACAGCTTAATTTATGTACAAAATCATTATATAAAACAAATATGTAACACAGCAACAAGCGACGACCACTAAATTACAGGCTCCCGACTTGGGACGGGAACATACATACAGAATGTTGCGGGGTTAACCATGTTAGCAGGATGACATTCCTTCCATAACCTGGGACAGTGGTGTAACAGTACAACATAAAAACGAACCGCAGGCACTCGTCTCAGAAATTTGTTTTCCTATTTATATATCTTTATGTAACACTTATATAGGAAATTTTCTTCTGAGACGAGTGCCTGTGGAACGAACTATAAAAATCAGTTGAAAATGTTCAACTTTCCGAATCGATTTTCTTCTGAGTTCAGTATTTGTGTGATTTTACTTCTTATTAGATGAATACAAATAGAAATACATAAAATACAAAAATATATATGAAAAAAACAATGATTTGGTGTTAAAAATAAAAATTCGAACATCTCTTATGGTTGTTTTATTTGGATTACTGAACTTCTTCTGCATGTACAGCTCTGAATTATCGGTAAACCAAACTGACAGTTAGTGCCGAAGTACGTATTCATATCATATGAGTCACAAAAACCTCAAACTTAAAGATCGCTTTTTTTGACATTTTAGCCTTATTTTGAAGAACATTATTTAATCCTCAATTTATAGAAAATTCTACATTTTGTAACTGTTTTACAGTTCATAAAATTCAGGTAATATAAATTTCACAGAGTTTTCATAGACTATTACTATTTTGTAGAGAACCATGGGTAATTTGTTTAACAAATCATACCAGGATACTGTTAAATGTAATTTTTGTGAAACCATTGATGCTGACAATCATTGCAATACATGTTTGTTTAATCTTTGTCAAGATTGCGTTCATGATCATTTCAAAAACAGATTGAGTAAAAGAAAGAAATATGTGCACGACATTGTGGCTTTTTCACAGAAAAAAACCATGATACATTCCCCAGTATGTCAACAACATAAGTTTGTGAGATGCATGAGATTTTGCAAACCATATCCAACGATGTTAGACATCACAAGACCTTTGTGACATATAATAGCCGCCATTTTGTATTATATTTCCCAATATAAAATGCATATATGCTTCAATAAAGTTTAATTTTCTCATAAACCTGATCCGTTTTCTTACTTTTGCAAATCAATCCTTGATATTCAAACATAGTTATATCTAACAATATTGGTCCTAACAGTTTAATATTTGATTAAATTCGGTCAAATCGGAACTGTAAAACATGCACTTTTTCTCGTCATTTCTCCGTTGACTCAATGCTAAATTACCGATACCCATGTCTACTTTTACAACAAATAAAGAAATTCTGTAAATAAAACACAAACTTTGCAAATCGATTAAGTATATTCAAACATATAGCTGGCGAAAAATAGTACTTAAAACAGTTTAATTTCAGGGCAAATTCGGTCAAACATCGATTTAAAAAAGGGAATTTTCCGAGATTTTTCAAAATGGCGGCTGATGTTTCATATGGAAATGTTGCATCAAATCAATGACTTCTTTAGTAAGACTTTTCTAGATTATATTTATTTTTTTATAAAGAATCTCTGATGACTCTGTTATTTTCCTTTCGTGATATTTCGATAACATTGATTTCAAAATTACTTAAATATTAAGTGTGAGACGGGAACATTTATTTTGACAGATATTCATCCAGGAGATACTGCTACCAGAAAAAAGTTTAAAATATCTATTATAAAAAAAAATCTCTTCGTTTTTAAAGGTGTTTTTCAAGTTTTCTGTATATTTTATCTTTCTTTAGAAATATATTTATTCATTCCTTTTAAAACAAAACAAAAATGTTTTTATCCTAAGAGAAAAAAAAATAATGTCCAATTATAATAGATAAATATTCTATACCTTCAAAATTTCATTCATTGACCGAACAGGTGAAATCTAACTTGGGTTATAATGTTACATCATAATATATTGTCAGGTAGACGTGCAAACCAAACGCAACCAGGTGACATTCAACATCCTGTCAGTGTGTATACATGTATAACCAGAGTTTAGATTTTGTGATATACAAAGGTTTTCATAAATGTACACATACATATCTTCTCCTTCCCATGTCAAATCAGAAGAAGTATGGTTCATAATAAACTTTAGGAAAATAGGAATATTATGAAAATTTCTTTAAACAAATATTTTTTGCTTAAAAGACATTCAAATATTTATATGTTTCTATAATTATATCAAAGAAATATTCTGATTCAATTTTTAATTTAAATGGATTTCGATCATTGAATATGATTTTATTGTTATTTATTTTTTAATTCAATATTTAAAGCTAAATCCAGGCAATGCATCGATATAAAGTTTCAATTGTGTAGAAAAAGAGTTATTGTATACATACCAACAGAGACGTCATATAATACGATTGGTCTGGATTTAACAATATTGTATACCCGATAATATCTATCGACAGAGTTATCGGTCCTGAATAGGACTGATATAGTTGGGTATGAATGTCAAATACCCGTATGTCAAGAATGTCTGTTAACTGGTGCCCACCAAAGTCACATAACACTGAATCTTTCCAGATACATCAATGATCGATACCATGAAATAAATAAACATAATGATAATTTAGAGAGTAAAGTAATACCAGAATTTAAACAGAACATTTCAAGGATAGAAAACACTATCTCCGAAACCACAACTGCCTATGACGAACTGAATAAATCTATCCAGAATCATAGAGAAAATTGTCACAGAAATATTGATGATGTTTTTGACAGATATCAGAACGAGGCAGATCATGATATAAGGAAAGAAGATAGTTTCGAGAACCAATGTCATTGATTGTTTAAAACTACCAGAGGATACAATTAAGTTATCTGAAGATAAAAAGGGATCTGCGATAACGAACGAAATAACACGTTTCAATTCTATGCGTGAATATACCTTGATGAGGAACGCTCAGTCGTAAACATTTGAGAGCTACAGCTGTAAAAATACGTTAGGTTCGATAAGACTCAACAGGGACTAAATGGAATAGGCAAATAATCTAAGGACAATTAAGAAGTGAGGAAGTATGAACCTTAGTTTTAAATTTGTTTTATTTGATCATCAGGAATTACGATTATATTTGAGTTTAAATCTATTCATTTTAGGAAAAAAAGGACTTTATCAATTATCGAACCGCGTAAATCAAAGCAACCAAAAAAAGATAAAAATAAGTAAGGTTTTCATGATGTTGTTCTTCTATAATATGCGTCTCAAGCAAAAAAAAAAACAATTGAAAAAAAGAAAACGAAACTTTATAAACTGCATGCGTTCGAAATGTATGTTTCTTGATTTAACTATATTGGACCACTTAGAGCTGAATATTTTAAAGCCAATGATGTATAAGTATCGAAACAGTTGGAGAGATACTTGATCACAAAGTTTGTTTTCAATCATGTCATTCCCAAAGTTCTGACTCCTGAGTAGACGACACGCCTAGACGAATAGAATGTAAAAATAGCTGATAGAAATCAGAAAGATACTGAAATCCGGAAAGTCCATAATCACACGGCAAAATCAAATAACAAAACGCATCAAAAACGAGTAGATAAGAACTGTCGAGACAATCGAAAATAATCCTATGCATCTATAGATCATAGACTGGGAAAACATTTTTTGTTGTTGAGTAACAGGCATTCATGAAGTTCACAACAAATGTTTAGACCATTTCAGCCGAACTTTCTCATCGCCGTGCTGTAGCATGCGTCAAAAGTAAAGCCTTGATAATGAAGCTTTTATAATGTGTACATGCACACGTAACGTTTCACTTGAGATATCGCCATTTGATACTGAGGAAGATGAAACCTCAAAATGTAACGTTTGTAGTCCATGTGTTTTAAATTTGACGAAAGAAAGGGGGTATGGATTTATTTATTTTATTTCGAATATGATTATATATTAAATGAACTTCAAAGTATGTTTAGTTGTATACTGTGTATTCACATCGTAGACATGTAAATCGGTTCTATTTCTTTTCTGCATACAAACAATTTCGACTTACCCCTTCCGGAGCACCTGAGATCACCCCTAGTTTTTGTTGGGGTTCGTGTTGTTTCATGACATAACATAGAAAACTAAAGAATGATTCTTTAGTTTTCTATGTTATGTCATGTGCACTATTAGTTGTCTGTTTGTCTTCTTTTTTATAGCCTTGGGGTTGTCAGTTTATTTTAGATTCATGAGTTTGACTGTCTCCTGCATGGTATCTTTTGTCCCTCTTTTACAACAATGCCAGAAATGTTTAAAAATATAGTTTGAAGACCAAAAAGATCAATAAAATTCTAAAAAAAAAGAGCTATACAGTGTATGTATGTTTACACTTTATAAAGGGGACAACCACTTTATATAATTGTTATGCACATTTGTATCCTGCATTGTGTTGCTGAATATTAATGTCTTTTGTAAAGTTAACTATTTAGAGTTCCAAACAGACAAAGTTATTGATGTTAACATTACTCAGCCCCTCTCCCGAGAATATCAAATGGGCGTCCTCATCGACGATTTTATTTTTTTGTTGTTATCCTGAGGTTTTGATCGTTTAGTAAGAAAATAACACATCAGTGGCTTCGATTTAAACTATTCTCACTTAATGTGAATGTCAGATCGATAACTATTATTATGTTAACAGCTAGAGCAACGATAATTAAGTTATATTACATGATATTTCCCGGATATTTCATCATATCTTCATTCGATGTATACACTGATCCTAAACAAGCTATGTACATTTAATTCTATTTTTATAGGTAAATAAATGTGATTTAAAAATAGACACATTACGGGCATGATTAGAAATAGAACTTGATCGAGTCAAGGGCAAACAACTCGTGTGGGATATTTAATATTTCACAATCTGTAATCATCTTTTAAAAATTATATATATATATAAACTGTTCCACGGATTTTTTATTACACCTACAAACAATCCCCAAAGCTTGTGAGTATAATTAATTTATATATTTTTATGACAAATGAAAACATATTTTCATTGCACTGTATTCATAAGGTAATTGCAAATAAAACGGATCAAGGCAAACAACAATATATATATATACATTGTATCCGTCCGAGGCGCTTTTCATCAGGAACGCTTAAGTCAAAAATTAAAAGCAAAATGTTGGTTTTTTTTTAAACTGAAACTTGTTGCCAAGACTAAGGGACCTAATCTTATAGCCAAATCGATTTAGACATGTTAGAATGTTTATAGGTAAACTTTGATAGATGAACAGTGGAAGTATTTTAAGGAGAATCTGTAGTGATTTACCATTGTTTTCAGTATTGAGACTACAGCAACATAGGGTGGGTATAAAGATTGAGACAGAAAAATAGGCATAAAAAATATGAATAGCGAATAATGAGGTACTTAATTATTTTATTTTTTAATATAGAAGAGAAAAACAAAATAGACAAAAATGGACACCTTTTCTACTGTTAGGTCTCTTACAAGTGTATTAGGGGAAGTTATATACAATAATCTATAATGTCAGTCGCGACTGTGGATTTTATTTGTTTTGTGAAGATACTCAGCCTGTAGCATTTATTGACTTACTGTTAATCTTTTAACGACCAGTGAAAAGTATTCCATATATATTTAGGATATAGTAACATCCGTAACCTTTATATAACGGGTGTTTTGACAAATATGAGCTATTCTTCAAAAGAGATCATTTTCATGATGGAGGGTTTGGATGGGATTAAAAGATTAAAGAATAATGCCCTAAAAAATGAAGATTAGAGAATAACGGGTCAATAAAATGAAGATTTGAGAAAAAAGGGGTTATTTTTTTGAAGATAAGAGAAAAAGGGGTGACAATTAAATGTTTAAAAAATAACAGACCCCCCCCCTATCCAGACCCTCATGATGATTTCAAACAGTGACATGTGATCAAAGATACGAAGCTAATAATTTAGTTGTTCAGACGTACGTTTCAAATACATACGACTTATCAAAGGTGCTAAAATTAAACTGAACAATTGGAAGGCCAAATCAAATGCGAATTAAAGGAACAATTAAACCAAAATTAAAAAAGTTTACCCAAATACCGCTATATATATAAAAACAATATGTGGTATGATTGTCAAGGAGACAACTCTTCACAAGAGACACAATGATACAGATATTAACAGCTCTAGGTCACAGTACGGCATTGTAAAGATATATACCATATAGTCATTTATAAAAGCCCCCGAAATCACAAATGTAAAACAATTCAAACGACAAAACTAACAGACTAATTAATGTACAAAAAAATAATGTATTTTTTTTTATGTAAAACAGCAACAAACGACGACCAGTGAAAAACATGCTCCTCACGGGTATAATATACAGAATTTGACGAGGATAAACATGTTAACGGGATCCCAACCCTCCACCTTACCTGGGACAGTTGTGTAACAGTACAACATAAGAACGAACTATGGTGAAAAATCAGTCTTAGATCATCAAATGGATACACATAGAAATACATCTCAAAACACAGAGTGGACGTGGCCGGGTGCTTGTACATCCCTACAAAATAAAAGACACTAAGTAAATGTCTGAGAGTACTCGCAGTTACTGACAGCAGACAGAACATAACTTAGTTATTAAAGGTACCAGGCTTACAATTTGATACGCCATACGCGCGTTTTCTACATACGACTCATCAGAGATGCTCTGATCAAACATGCATGATATCAAAATTTAGTATATACAATGTATGACAAAAGACAGTATCATTCATGATATCACAATTGAGTATATATAATATATATATAACAAATACAGACCATTAAACAAACATGATATAACAATTGAAATTTCGTATGCTAATTATATGAAAGCAATAATGATTATGCGTACACATAAAAAAAAATATAACATCTGTTTGGTTGTTTTATTTTGATCACTCAGTAATTTCTTCTGTTAATCTCTGAATTATCGATAAACCAAACTTTTAGTGCAGAAGAAACACATGTAGATATTCATATCACGTAAGTCATTAAGGTTGCATGAGATTTTGTCAAAGATCGCATCTTCGCTATTTGACTCTTATTGTACAGGATCCTCAATTTGTAGAAACTTCCCACTGTTTTACAGTACATAAAATGCTGGTAACATAGATTTGACGGACTTTTCATAGTCTATTACTATTTTGTAGAGAACCATGGGTAACTGGTTTATAAAATCCGACCAGAATAATATTACATGTGACGTTTGTGAAAACATCGATGTTGATAATCATTGCAATACCTGTTTGTTTAATCTTTGTCGAGATTGCGTTCCTGATCATTCCAGAAACAGATTGAGTAAAAGAGAGAAATATGAGCACGACATTGTACCTTTTACACAGAGAAAAAACAAGGTACATTCCCCAGTATGTCAAAAACATAAGCTTGTTAGATGCATCAGACTTTGCAATCAATGTAAAATACCCGTATGTCAAGAATGTGGTTTAAATGGCGACCATCAAAGTCACAAAACACTGAATCTTTCCAGTCATATCAATGATCAATACCATGAAATAAATAAACATAATGATAATTTGGAGAGTGAAGTAATACCAGAATTTAAACAGAACGTTTCAAGGATAGAGAACGCAATCTCTGACACTACAACTGCCTTTTACGAACTGAATAAATCTATCCAAGAGCATAGAGAAAATTGTCACAGAAAAATTGATGATATTTTTGACAGATATCAGAACGAGGCAGATGATTCAAGAAAAGAAGACATGTCTGCCCTGTATAGTTATCTATCGAATGATATTGCATGTTTTAAAGAATCATGTGATATTTTACAAAGAAATAAAGATATTTTGAATTCAGCAGACATCAACGATGTGGTCAATTATCGTCACAAGAAAGCAAACAATATTTCTGAATTTGAAATTGAACTTCCTAAATTTGACACGAAACCCGTTGATTGGAAAAAGTTATACTTCGAATTAGGATATCTTAAAGTATCAGATAACCCCAAAATAATTCGGACAGTCCCGACTCCGATGGTACCCACAAGAGCATGTACCTTACCCGGAGATCATGTCTGGGTTTGTGGACAGAACAATATAATTGCGCGCATAAATATCGATGGAGAAGTTCTAGAAACAGTTGACGTGTCAATAAGTGAACATACAAATGACATTTCTATAACAAACAACGGGGAATTAATTTTCACAGAAGGGAAACCTGGCAAAGTAACAACCATTAAAGAAGGAAGGGGAGTAACATTTATAGACGTAGGTCAAGAATGGCACCCGAGTGGTCTACATTGTACAAAATCAGGGGATATATTAGTAACTATGTCTGACGATAGTTATGAAAATTATAAAATCGTCCGGTACACCGACGGATTAGCAGTTCAAGAAATTCAAAATCATTATAACGGAAATCCTTTGTTTCATCCCGGCCCAGGACTTCTGTTTGTAACCGAGAATAATAATGAAGACATGTGTGTGTCAGATACGAATGGATGTGTAATAACTGTTTTAAACAAATTCGGAAATTTCAAATTTGATTATGACACAACCCGGGCCTTATACGATTGTCCAGAATTAACAACATTCAAACCAGGATGTATAGTTACTAATAGTAAGAGTGAAATACTTTTCACTGTACAAAACTTTATATTTGTCGTCGATCATAACGGACACTTTGTTCAATGTATTGATAATTGCAACTTGACAATGGCGTCTGCTTTGTGTTTAGACTACACGGAAAGAATTTGTGTCGGAGAGTTTGATAAAAACAATTTGAAAATCATTAAGTACAGATAATAACCGAAATGTTGATAACATTTGATTTTTCTTTCTTTTTGTTTTAAACAAATCACCAATTTTTGACATTTTCACCTGTTTTGTATGTTTGGTGTTAGTCTGAGGAGTATATATAATGATTGATTGTTAGTTCCTTTACGCATATAAATATATAAGTTACCAACAAAGAGTAATGGTATGTCATGATAATTCTTATTATATAGATTTACAAATGGTAAAACATTTATTCACAACATAAACATGAAATATACTTTAAATTCCATCGGCTCAGAATTGACAAAATAGTAAAAAAACAACTATGTGACCTAAGTACCAGGATTATAATTTTGTACGCCAGACGCGCGTTTTGTCTACATAAGACTCATCAGTGATGCTCTTATCAAAATATTTATAAAGCCAAACAAGTACAAAGTTGATGAGCATTGAGGATAAAAAATTCCAAAAAGTTGTGCCAGATACGGCTAAGGTAATCTATGCCTAAAAAACCTTAGTTTTTCAAAATTCAAAGTTTTGTAATCAGGAAATTTATAAAAATGACCACATTATTGATATTCATGTCAACACCGAAGTGTTGACTACTGGGCTGGTGATACCCTCTCGGGGACGAAACGCCCACCAGCAGTGGCATCGACCCAGTGGTGTAAATAGTTATTATAGGTACCAGGATTATAATTTTGTACGCCAGACGCGCATTTCGTCTAGATAAGACTCATCACTGACGCTCATATCAAAATATTTATAAAGCCAAACAAGTACAAAGTTTGATGAGCATTGAGGATCCAAAATTCCAAAAAGTTGTGCCAAATACGGCTAAGGTAATATATGCATGGGATAAGAAAACAAATTAGTTTTTCAAAATTCAAAGTTTTGTAATCAGGAAATTTATAAAAATGACCTCATTATTGATATTCATGTCAACACCGAAGTGATACCCTCGGGGACGAAACGTCCACCAGCAGTGGCATCGACCCAGTGGTGTAAATAGTTATCAAAGGTACCAGGATTTTAATTTTGTACGCCAGACGCGCGTTTCGTCTACATAAGACTCATCAGTGACGCTAATATCAAAATATTTATAAAAAATTGAAAATGGAACTGGGGAATGTGTAAAAGAGACAACCCAACCAAGGAGCAGACAACAGCCGAAGGCCACCAATGGGTCTTCAGTGCAGCGAAAATATCCTGCACCCGGTGGCGTGTTTCAGCTGGCCACTAAACAAAATTGTACACTTATTCATTGATAATGGACGTAATACCTAACTCCAAAACAAACACCAAGAAATTAAAATTAAAAATCATACAAGACTAACAAAGGTTAGAGGCTCCTGAATTGGGACAGGCGCAAAAATGCGGTGGGTGGAAACATGTTTTTTGAGATCTCAATCCTTTCCTATACCTAGCCAATGTACAAAAAACAAACATTAAACAATACGCACAGTAAAATTCAGTTCAATAGAAGTCTGATTCCGATATCAGAATAGGTAACAATGGAAACTTAACAAAATGACTATGATACATAAACAAAGGATTATAAGCAGTAACTGACATGACAGCTCCAGACCGCAATTAAACTGATTGAAAGATTATGTCTTCATCCCATTAATATAAAGTACAAACGCTTCCGTTTTGGGGTTGCTTATTATACCATCATAAAATATATGAGAACATAACCCGTACCATGCCAATACATGTTAATTTCCGATGCAAAGTGAATCAATGTTTAAGTTAAAATATGCAATATTGAATGACCTGACAACAGTATCGTAACTATGTCACTTCTGGATAAGTCTGTTGAGAGGTTTTGTAAGCTTTTGAGGTGAATGCTGACATTTTTGTGCTTTGTAAAGAAAATTACCATACAAAATTGATGTGTAAATTGATGTGTAACACCTGCGCGTATAAGATGTCAAATATAGGAAGATGTGGTGTGAGTGCCAATGAGACAACTCTCCATCCAAGTAACAATTTAAAAAGTAAACCATTATAGGTTAACGGACGGCCTTCAACACGGAGCCTTGGCTCACACCGAACAACAAGCTATAAAAAGCCCCAAAATTACTAGTGTAAAACCATTCAAACGGGAAAACCAATGGTCTAATCTATATAAACAAAACGAGAAACGAGAAACACGTATATATTACATAAACAAACGACAACTACTGTACATCAGATTCCTGACTTAGGACAGGTGCAAACATTTGCAGCGGGATTAAACGTTTTAATGGATCCAAACCTTCTCCCTTTTTCTGAAACAACAGCATAACATCACAACATAGAAAAACACACGATAAAATATAAATTGGCAGACTTAATTCAATCAAAAAACGTATAATTACACAATGAACGAATAAATTTGATCTGCGATATCTGAATACAAATGCACAGTTAATTAAATATTAGAGACAAACATTCATGACCAACAATTTAAGCTTACAAACAAATTCAAACAAAGCCATGGCAGGACATCACTGAGAAATATTTAACCAATCAAAATTCACTTTAGAAAAAAAAACGGTTTTAAAAAAATAATTATAATCTTGAAGTTTATACACATGGAGTAAGAATAAGTGAAAAATTTAAGATATTACAAATAATCAAAGCTGGTGTACAGACAAGATCCATATAAATAAAAAATAACAAAAAAGCATTATAAACAGTATCAACAGGTCGAATTAACAAGAAAATACGATTTGAGAGTACTCGCAGTTACTGACAGCTAGTTAAAAGCCAAAACCAATTAATATTAAAAAATCATGCATCAGAGACTAAAATCAACTAAAACACATCCCAGGGATTTAGTATTTTAACTTCATAGCATGTTATAATGCACAATATCAAGAATATTTTTTGACATAAAAACATACAACAAATGATTGATCATTACCAATGTTTTGTGTGTTAGATTGCAAAAGGCAGTATGACATAGATGCTTTGAGCGAATGTTGGGTTGTGATTTGTGAAGTTTGGTATACATTTTATATTTCGATAAGTATAAATATAAATTAGAGGCAACATGTTTCTCAAAATAATTAAGAAAGCTATGGCAAATTTTCAAATTGGTCGATCCTTTAATGTACCTATTTTTTCAATTTTTAATCGATAAATCTCTTTCAATCATGATGGATGAAAAGATTTTTTTCAGCCTAGTCTTCATTTTTAAATGTCACAAAAAAGAGACGGAAAATACCAAACGGATATAAAAACTCATAGGACAAAATAAAACTTAAAATGCCTTGTGAAAAAAGACAAACAACAATTTTAGAATTAAGAAATAATTCCGTCATGTCATGCTCTATGCTCATTTTAATATGGGTAGGCATTATATTTGTCGATATTTTACACTGAGCGTTAGTGAGGTGTAAAATGTTGTCAATATAATGCCTAACCATGTTAAAATAAACACAGAGCATAACACCAAGGAATTATTTCGATTCTAATAGGGAAAATACAGTTTTTTATAGGTCGAAGCGTACGAAAATATCGTAAAAGTGTTTGGCTGTTCGCGTTTCCTCCCCGATGAATCTGTTCATATTTGAAAAGTTAAAAAAAAAACTACGAGCAGGGTACATATATATTGTTTAATAAAAAAAATTATATAATAAAAGTTTATGTTAGCTGCTTAAATGTATATATTTTAAAGGATAACGATGGAAACAACGTTAATATAACCAGTAAGTTCGTGCGCATGTGTCAAATATATGTTATGCTCATTAGAACACGGCTTTACTTACAAAGCATATTAGAATTACAACTAAGATAACTAAAGACTGGGCAATATAAACCCTCAAAGAAATCGGAGTAATATCCAGTGCTCTGGAAGAGTAAATAGATCACAAAGATAGAGCATGATTTTTATAGGATTTAGATTTTTGAAAAACCTTTCTTTTTCTTCTATGTTTGTTCCGCCAAAAAGGAATGCGTACACATTGTCTGTGCCCCACTAAAATATTCATAAATTCAATCTTAGTTAAATAATTATGTTGGTACCTATACTAGGAATTGTTTTTCGTGAATTTCTGAAAACATCATGTTATGTTTTGGTGTGTAATGCAAGGAATGGAATATTTTGTCAAAATTACTCGTGGCATCAATTGGATAGTGAGAGAGACAATGTAACAATTTCTTCAAACAAACACATGACAGGAAACATAATTTTATACGCGGAATCATTGTATATTTACAGTAAGGGCAACTATAATTAAATTAGTTACACACGACATTTGGTCATATTTGTTCATATCTTCATTCGACGTATACACTGATCCTAAACAAGCTATGTAATTCATAAGCTGTATATTTATGTATGTATGTATGTTTAATTTTATTTTGATGGGTTTAGATTCTTTAATTTTAAAAATAGACACATTATAGATTTTGTTAAAAATAGAAATTGATCGAGTCAAGGCCAACAACTCATGTATTGCACAATCTATTGGAAATTATTTTTTAAACTGTTCCAAAAAGCGATTTTTATTTCACCACCAAACAATCCACAAAGCTTGTGAGTATAATTTAGTTATAAATGACTAAATAATGAAAACATATTTTCATTTCTCTGTTTTCATGATGTAAATGCACAGGCACTTGTCTCTGAAAAGGTTCAAAGACAAGTGCCTGTTTGTAAATGATAAGGGAAAAAAACAAACAAATACAAATTGTGCTCGTCCGGGGCGCTTTTCGTCATGGACGCTATATTTATACATGTATAAATATAGTCAAAAAGCGATATGTTTAAGACTGAAAACTTATCTGTGGCGCTAGAATCAAACTGAACAATTGGAAGGCCAAATCAAATGAGAACTTAAAGAACAATTAAACCAAAATTTGACCCAAATGCGGCTTTTTATATATAGGAATCTATTATAAACCCTCCTTTTAAACACTGCTTAAACTTAAGTTTTATGTAAGGCCTTATTGAAATGTTAATTGAGGCGCTAAACTTTTATATGTAGATATAATTCTTGCTTTCAGCTTGAACAATTAAGTTACTCATTTATTGTCACATTTCATTTATAAATGTGTGATAGTACATGTTTCCTCAAAATTTTGATTTATTAGCCGAAAAATACAGATTTTGCGGGAGTAAGACCCAAAGAGATCTTGTAATGAAAACAAAAAGTTACGTTTATAGTTGTGTTAATCATCTCAAAATTATTTTGTATTCAATATTCAACTGTCTGTATGCAGATTCTAAGATGAATATTTAATTATTTATTGGAGAATTTATTACTCTTCACTTTATTCCTTAATGATGCAGCATGCTTTGTATTTTTGAACCAAATTTTGCACAAATCGCTGTAGATTTCGCTTTAATTTATACTTAATTTCTCTCAAACTATTAAGCTGATTAACACAAAACTTGGCAGTAATGCTTGGTAATTTAGTGAGCAAAGTGAGTGAAATACATGTAAAGCGACTGAAGTGCGGAATTATTTGGATTATGAATCACCTACATCAACTTTATATGAAGGGTGCTAAAAACGTATTTCGATTTGAATGTTGCAATGTTGTTCTTGACATTTTGTCTCTTGAAGTGTGTTTAAGTACTTATTTCCATGTGTAAAAAAAATTGGTCCCCCACTTTGAATTTAATTTATAAAAAAAATTGAACCCCCCTTTTCCACACACAGAAAAAAACTTGACCCCCCTGTATTTTGACCAGCCCCCCCCCCCCCTTCCAGATAAATAATGATAAGTCCCTTATGTTTGTTTTATTCTTATTACTGAACTTCCTCTGCGTGTACAGCTCTGAATAATCGATAAACCAAACTGAAAATTAGTGCCGAAGTACGTATTCATAGCACGTGAGTCACAAACACCTCAAACTTAAAGATCGCATTTTTGACATTTGAGCCTTTTTTTGAAGGACATCATTTGATCCTCAACTTGTAGAAAATTCTAACTGTTTTACAGTTCATAAAATTCTGGTAATATAAATTTCACAGAGTTTTCATAGACTATTACTATTTTGTAGAGAACCATGGGTAATTGGTTTAACAAATCATACCAGAATACTGTTAAATGTAATGTTTGTGAAACCATCGATGCTGACAATCATTGCAATACCTGTTTGTTTAATCTTTGTCAAGATTGCGTTCATGATCATTTCAAAAACAGATTGAGTAAAAGAAGGAAATATAAACATGACATTGTGGCTTTTTCACAGAAACAAACCATGATACAATCCCCAGTATGTCAACAACATAAGTTTGTGAGATGCATGAGATTTTGCAAACAATGTCAAATACCCGTATGTCAAGAATGTGGATTAACTGGCGATCATCAAAGTCACATAACACTGAATCTTTCCAGTTACATCAATGATCGATACCATGAAATAAATAAACATAATGCTAATTTGGAGAGTAAAGTTATACCAGAATTTAAACAGAACATTTCAAGGATAGAGAACGCAATCTCTGACACCACAACTGCCTATGACGAACTGAATAAATCTATCCAGAATCATAGAGAAAATTGTCACAGAAATATTGATGACATTTTTGACAGATATCAGAGCGAGGCAGATGATATAAGGAAAGAAGATATATCTGCACTGTATAGTTATCAATCACATGATAATACATGTTTAACACAATCATATTTTATTTTACAAAGAAATAGAGATATTTTGAATTCAGCAGATATTAACGAAGTTGTCAATTATCGTCACAAAAAAGGAGACAATATTTCTGAATTTGAAATTGAACACCCTAACTTTGAAACGAAACCCGTTGATTGGAAGAAGTTATACTTCGAAAAGTATCAGATAAACCCAAATTAGTTCGTTCAGTCCCGACCCCGATTGTACCCACTAAAGCATGTAACTTACCGGGAGATCAGTTTTGGGTTTGTGGACAGGACAATATGATTGCGCGCATAAATATGAATGGAGAAGTTCTAGAAACAGTTGGCCTGCCAAGAAGTGAACATGCAAATGACATTTCTAGTACAAACAACGGGGAATTAATCTTCACAGAAGGGAACTCTGGCAAGGTTACCATCATTAAAGAAGGAAGGACAGAAACTTATATAGACGTAGGTCCTCAGTGGTACCCGAGGGGTCTACATTGTACAAAATCAGGGGATGTTTTAGTTACCATGTCTGATAACAGTTATACGAATTATAAAATCGTCCGGTACACAGATGGAAAAAGAGCTCAAGAAATTCAAAATTATGATAATGGAAAACCTTTGTTTCATCCCGGTCTCGGAATTTTATTTGTAACCGAGAACAAAAATGGAGACATTTGTGTTTCAGATACGAATGGACGCGTAATAATTGTTTTAAACGAATTCGGAAATTTCAAATTTAATTACAACTCTTCCAAGGCATTTTGTGATTATTCACAATTAACAGCGTTTGAACCAGGATGTATAGTAACAAACAGTAGGTGTCAAATGTTTTTCACTGTACAAAACTTGATATTTGTCGTCAATCATAAAGGACACTTTGTACAGTGTATTGATAATTGCCACCTGACAATGGCGTCTGCTCTGTGTTTGGACTACACGGAAAGAATTTGTGTCGGAGAGTTTGATAAAACCAATTTGAAAATCATTAAGCACAGATAATCAACAAAATTTCAATAAAACAATTGATTTTACTTTCTTATCGACTTTTAACAAAACAATACTTTTACTTTTATCAAAGGTAAAACCCCTAGTTTTTGGTGGGGTTCGTGTTGTTTATTCTTAAGTTATCTATATTGTGTGATGTGTACTATTGTTTTTCTGTTTGTCTTTTTCATTTTTAGCCATGGCGTTGTCAGTTTGTTTTGGATTTATGAGTTTGACTGTCCCTTTGGTATCTTTCGTCCCTCTTTTAGCACATACCAAGCAATACTTGAATTTGTTTCTGGCGTCTAAATGGGTAATGTTGCTCCCCGTAAAACTTACTATCAAATGCAAATGATAACATATTGTGTGTTGAACAAATCGGTTCCGGTTTATTCCCCCTCCCCAAAAAAAAGACATAAAATAAATTGTGAAATGGTCGAACAATTGCCCTTTGGCAGATACGTACGCTCCATTATAAGGTATGTTTTTCTATTCGACATTACATAAGACAAGCTATATGATGTTTTTGTATATCTTCCGTTTTAGGCCTGTCGATTATTTTTATACAAGTCATATAATTATGTAAAACAACTAATTCAAAATTGTTCTCTAAGTAGAATATTGTATTTATTATAAATGCGACATTCTTCATTTAAGATTTCAACATTTTTTTAGTTGGATACAGAATCGACCGCATTGGTATATAACAGATAACACTAGAAGGTACATTGTGAATCTTTGCGAGCCGTCTACTGGTAAAGTTCTGAAAATTATGCTCTTTTAAAAATGATTCTTCCGACAAACGTTCTGTACGTTTCCAATATGCGTCTATGAATACGAATTATCTTCCTACAAACGTTCTGTAAGTTTCCAATGTTCGTCTTTGAATTCGAACTTTTCCAACGACCGTCCTGTATGTTTTCAATGTTTGTCTATGAATACTAACTCTTCCGACAAACGTTCTGTACGTTTCAAATGTCCGTCTATGAATACGAACTTTTCCGGTAGCATTTAAAAAGTCGGAATGCGAATATATATATGTTCAAGCTCTTTTATGTATTTTTTTTGTAACAACAAACAAAAAAACTATCTCGATTGGACTTACTTTGATACTTTAACTGCTCTTAAAATTATTAATGGCAACATGTTTGTTCGCTATGGAGATTCCGTATATCGCAGTCAGGTTATCGGAATTCTCATGGAGACTAAATATGCACCACTTATTGAGAACCTGTTTCTGTAGTGTTATGAGTTACAATTTATGGCTAAATTCAGCAAAGACTCATCGAAACATCATCTGATTCAAAAATTTAATAGCACTTTTAGATATTTAGATGGTAATGACGTATGTACACTAAAGAGGGTTATCCTGCCAAACTGACTTAGATAAAAATAAAAGTAACAATGAACACTGCCATTTCCTGGATCTGGATATATATATCTTTAACGGGAAGCTTAATACCAAATTTTATGATAAAAGAGATGATTTTTTTTTTATTGATTTTGATATTGTTAAAATTATCCATTTTTAGATGGTAACGTTCTCTTGTCACCATCTAATGATAATTATGTCTCTCAAATTGTTCGATTCGGTCGTGTATGTAACAACGTATTTGATTTCAACGAAAAAAAATCTCTGTATTACTGAAATATTATTACACCAGGGCTTTCGATATTACAAACTAGTCAAAACATTCACTAAATTTGATCATCTGTACAAAGACATCATTCGTAAATACATATCAAAAAGTAAAATCCAAATAATACTGGACTCTTAGAAAATTTCAAAACGGAAATTCCATAACAAAATGGCAAAATCAAATGGTAAAACACATCAAACGAATACATGGACAACACCTGTCATATTTCTGACTTGGTACAGGTATTTTCAAATGGTGGATTGAACATGGGTTTATAGCACTTAACCTCTCACTAGTATGACAGTCGCATCAAATTACATTATATTAATAACGATGCGTGAACAACTTAACAGACATGATAATAAAATATTATCACCATATGGGTATAGTAGTCATCATTATGTCACAATCTCAAAACAAACAAATATTTAACAAAAAAGCACAAACGAATTTATCAAATTTAAAACCTACATTCATTATTTCGCGTGTTTGTCGTCAGAAAATACAAACGTCACATAGGAAGAAGTATTCAAAGTATTTTTAAAATATTATAATTTCACATGGGGAATGGTGGTATAAATATTTAAAAAATCAAAAGTTATGTTAGAACTAATTTCAGATACAGACCGAGATTTAAAATTATCTAGAAGTTCTTACCACTACGCGGGTAAAACAATTTTGTCGTTCAAAGTATTTTCAAATTTCTAACAGAACAATAACATTATGACATATAATAGAACAATTATAACATAATGTCAAACAAACGAAAGGGCCATTGAATGTAGCCAGCATTCACCCCACGGGCGTAGATTTTTGCTTTTTTGTTTACCGAAGACCCCTGTAAATATAGTCCTGTAAATATATATTGTGAACCGTTTTAAACCGATTCTGAAAAGAAGTGCTCCTTTGAAGGAGGGAATTCCTTACACAGATACAGAATGGCGGGATCTTTAAAAGTACAGAATCACGTTATAGTTTTTTTTTTTAAACGGGGGAGGTCCCAACCAGAACAAAAAGGGGAGGTCCAACTACATGTCCCCATTCAAATGTCTTGATCGTCCTAAAAAGGGGGTTCCAACCACAGGACCCCCCACCCCTGGATCCGCGACTGCATTATATATGCCAAAGCAAACATCGTATAAGTTCAGGAATTTCACATCCAATATATGAAGAAAAGGGTCGGCACTCAACTCAAAAGCTAACCAAACCTTTAAACAGACTTATTACACCTTTTCAACATCTCTCGACACCTACTAATGACACCTACAGTTTAAAAGTAAAATGGATGGGTCGTCTCAAAGACAAATGCCATCATGATGATCAATACGTAGCATATTGGATTGGCGGTTATATGTTGTCTTGATAATATATATGAACCAAATAAACAAATAGATATATTTTTCTGTCGTATAATATTCTTATTTTGTATGTATTTACACGACATTTCATGTTGAATTGATTAAAACAAATACAGCAACCATCCTGCATCCTGATCCGCTTTCTCTTCCATTTTATGATTATGTGTGTCCTTTACCAAATGTTTGCCGCATGTAAATACAGATTAATTTGTTGGTGTAAAAGCTTTTATGAAATTTTTCAAAATTTAAAAAGAATTGCTGGACTGTCCGTATGTCCGTATTACACTTGTGGATGATGACGAAATTTGTATATTTTTAATCGTTCGTCACCTTAGTTGATGTGCATATTCAAATTCTGATTTTGTCTTATTGATTTTGAAGGTCTAAGGAAAATATCACATCTATTTTTTATCAATGGCGGACTTCTCCGCAGCGCTTCAAGATATTTTGTTAGAGTTGAGGTTTTTCATAATAAATTTGGGAAAACAAACTATAATTGACTTCTCGTTTTAAACTTACAACATCTTAAGCAGTGTATTACATGTACCTGCGTATGGAATTTATATTTCAAGTTGTTAGTTACTACTATAGAGCTTATTGACATTGCAAAATCAATATGGACAGGGGTTTGGTGTCCCGAAAACATTGGAAAACAACATACTTGTCCCTTCGTCATAGTGTCCATTCCCTGTTCCTGAAAATGACCTTTGGGTTTCTTACAAGAAAGTGATCAAATTTCGTTAATTTTATTTAAACAATGGCATTGCTATATTTTGTTTTGTTTTCATCGGGTCAAAATTTATTTCTCTATATCCAATTTCCGGAACAAAGTTTTGTACTTTTTTCAAGTTTCTTCGTACTTATAATTTTATTTGCATCTCATCTATGACCATACAAAAGATAGGTTTTTAATCAAAATAGGGAGAAATAATCCCCTGCATTTTCCGGAGGACTTTGTTTATCCAAATCGTCATCCTTTATGGAGGTATGGGTTTTTTTCCAGACAAACTTTTTTTTCGCGACAAGTCGAAAACATTTTTTTTCTTACAATTTTAGCATTACATATAGTGGCAACTGAGGGTGAAACACACATTTTTTTTTTTCTCAGGGTCAGAAAAAATTTTTTTTCTCTCCAAAAACTGGAAACAAACTTTTTTTCTCCAAAAAAATCAAATGGTTGCTGCCTAAAGTTTATCATTTTCTTTATGATAAACCAAAAACAAAAATCCTGTTATTTGGACTCTGTAGGAAAGTTCTATCACTGTCAATGAAAGCAATAAAATCAATAATGAATTCAATTTTTATTTTTGAGACGACATTTTACCTGTCGTAGTCGTTCTCATCTGTAGGTGTCGAGAGATGTTGAAAAGGTCTAATAAGAAGGGATATATAGTTACGATCATAGTGTTGTCGGGCCATTAAGGCGTGCATGTTTTGGTATTAATATTGATTCGATCATAGGGTCTTTGCATCGGAAACAAACACATTTATCGCTATATTATGCATTTTCCTTTTGTTATTTTTTTGTGATAATTTTTCATATCATTCTTCTTGCTTTTCTCGCTTTTGCCGTCCCAGCTCAAGCGAGAAAAACAATATTGTTGAGATGATCAAGGATAATCTATAATTATTCTAAACGGTAAAAACCATTTGTTGACTTGATACGGGTTTTTTCGCATACATTTTCTGATAATATGATACTAAACCACTAAGGGGAGCGATTGTATTTGATTTTCATATGAGGAAGTCATAATCTCGCAATCAGTTTAATTGAGGTCTGGATCTGGCATGTCAGTAACTGCTAGTAGTCCTCCTTTGTTAATTTATTTATCATTGTCATATATGCATTTTGCTAAGTATCTTTTGTTTTCTGACATCGGACTCAGACTTCTTTTCAACTGAGTTTACCTGTGCCTATTGCTAAAAGAGGGACGAAAGATACCAAAGGGACAGTCAAACTCATAAATCTAAAACAAACTGACAATGCCATGGCTAAAAATGAAAAAGACAAACAGACAAACAATAGTACACATGACACAACATAGAAAACCAAAGAATAAACAACACGAACCCCACCAAAAACTAGGGGTGATCTCAGGTGCTCCAGAAGGGTAAGCAGATCCTGCTCCACATGTGGCACCCGTCGTGTTGCTATGTGATATCAAATCCGGTAAATATTCTAATTCGGTAGGTCACATTCATGAAAGGGAAGGGGATTGCAGTTACGACGTAAGGAACATATCCGATATCATTTGTGAAACGGTTATTCCATAACGGTCAACCAAATCGTGATGGCGTCCGTAAAATTTACGAAGGGATGATTTCAACTTCACACCTAATTGAAACTCTTGGTTTAAAATCTTCCTTGTGAGCAGCAACCCTGTAACAAGGAAATCATGATAGGAAATACAAGCACGGGAATATCAATTGGGAGATATAAACACCGTATGCAGGTGCTGCTGGAATGTTGCTACTTAGAAATGAAAAGTTCACAATTGGAAAGCTGAAATCATCTCTTTTTTCGTATAGTTTTGTTTTCAACCGACCCTCATGGTCAATTTCTAAATGTAAGTCAAGATATGAAGCCGACTTGACTGTATATGTAGTATCCTTTATCTCTAGTTCAATGGGATAGATGCGTTCCACATAGTCACCAAATTTTGAATCATTTAGTGAAAGAGCATCATCTATATAGCGGAAAGTAGGGTTAAAGGATATTGCTAACTTCTTATCTTTCTTCCTAAGAAGTTCCTGCATGAAGTCAGCCTCATAATAATAGTCGGCAAGTAGAGGGGCACATTTTGTTCCCATTGGAATGCCGACGTCCTCCAAACGTAACTATGTTGTCAATCAAAAAATCAACCATCTTGATAATTTCAGTTTCAGAGAATTTTTTGTTTGAATCAGAGTGATCCTTCACAAAGTAGTATTTATTCCTTCCTAAGACAAGATACTTGTATCTACGTTGGCCATTCTTTTTTATGAATCAAAGCAATACCAACTCTTTCAATTTGTCTTTTAGTTTGGAATGTGGAATATTTGTGTAAAGAGTAGAAAAGTCAAATGTGTTAATACTATAACCAGATGAAAGAGAGTTAGATTGTATGTACTCTAAAAGATCTTTGGGATTTTTAAGTATCCACATCTGAGTCACGCCACCTCTAAAATAGTGTTTCTTTATTCTACATTGGCTATAGGAATGGGGAGGGTTGAGAACTCACAATACATGTTTAACCCCGCCGCATTTTTGTCCCTGTCACAAGTCTTGTATGTGTTCTTATTTTAATAGATTTCTTTGTTTTGGAGTTAAGAGTGACGTCAATTTTCACTGAACTTATACACAATTTTATTTAGGGGCCATATATGGCAAAATTTGGAGTAATTTGCTAATTTGCATAGCGGCCATTTTGCCATATCATGACGGCAGCAATTACATTAGGATTATATAAGCCCCTTAAATAAAAATGTCAATATGCCAATACCTATCTCGATTGAACAATTTGTTCGCATGTACACAAATGTTACTGTAGATGAATTGTACATGTTTTAGGCTTTTGTCCTTGTACAAATGGACACTGTCTACTCTGAAATCTTTCGGCCTTTTAAGTTGAAAAATCGGAAGCGTAGTCATAGTATAATTGCTATTTAAGATCATATAAAATGTCTGAAAATCGTAAAATAGCAAGATTCCAAATAGAAATACATATGCAAGAAGATATTTTTCGTGATTTGTTCGCAAATATGGGGAAAAACCTTGTAGGTTGAATTTTAAAGGTAGATAGTTTAATATGCATGTTTTGTATAATCCTGAAGACAAAATTCCACCTTGATGGTCTCTTCAAATATTTTTTGATAGGAAAATTTTCACTATGACAACCACAAACCGTTGAAGTTAAGTTTGTCTGGCATATGTATCAAATGGGACACATGTATAAAAGAGGGACGAAAAATACCAAAGGGACAGTCAAACTCTTAAATCTAAAACAAACTGACAACGCCATGGCTAAAAATGAAAAAGACAAACAGAAAAACAATAGTACACATGACACAACATAGAAAACTAAAGCATAAACAACACGAACCCCACCAAAAACAAGGAATGATCTCAGGTGTTCCGGAAGGGTAAGCAGATTCTGCTCCACATGTGGCACCCGTCGTGTTGCTTATGTGATTACAAATCTGGTAAATAGTCAAATTCGGTAGGTCACATTCATGAAAGGGAAGGGGATTGTAGTTACGACGTATCTGGTGCAAGAAAATTGGTACCGTTAATTTTATTACTTTCACTGTGTCGATGCCTCTGCTGATGGACTATTAGTCCACGAGGGTAACACCAGCCCAGTAGCCAGTACTTCGGTACTGGCATGAAAATACGGATTTTTTTGTGTTATTAAAATTTGCTGTTACAAAATATTAGAAATTATTATAAATTAAGGAATGTATCTCCGTCATACAAAGCTCTGATTTCTTTCACGGATTTGGCTATACTTTCTGGACCTTTAGGATTATAGCTCTTCATCTTTTATATAAGCTTTGGGTTTCAAATAATTTGGCCACTAGCATCACTGAAGAGACATGTATTATCGAAATGCGCATCTGGTGCAAGAAAATTGGTACCGTTAATTTTATTTTTGTACTAACTGAATATTGAATGATGTCACGATTCCTAAAGGAAATTGGTAATACCCTTTACCGTCAGGCGTCAAACGGTCATTTTCGGCTATCGTTAGCGTCAAAATGGTTAAAAAGTTACCGTGATTTGTCGAAATATCTCATCGTGATTCTTCAGACGTCTCAAAATATTATCGTTATAGTACCGTTATTTGTGGAAAACTTGGCAATAGCGTGATACGTCAAATTCAGCTGATTTTTTTATCGTCTAAAAGAAAGTTTATACTTCATCGTCATGCGCTAAAATTTACCGTTAACGACATTTGGCAAGATTTTTGTAACGTTATACGACATAAAGGTATCCACATTCACTACCCTCCTATATAGTGACTATCAAATAGATTTAAGGTGGCTCGTGGGTACAAAAATTTTAGCAAAAAATTAAACCTTTATTTTTTCATTACAAATTTTATGTATTACACGATTAGTTGTTACTTTATGATATGGTACAAAAAACAACCCAAAAAATGATTTGGTTTGGCCCCAGATGACTTTAAAAATTGAAAAAGCTCCAAATTATCTCCCTTTGGTGCAAAAATGCCAATTTTTGGCCTTAAATTTGAAATATCTTTTTCAACTCATCGGTGACCTATATGTTTTATTATTGTTTTCAAATAAGCTGTACATAAACTAAATAATTGTAAAATTTAAGCGATTTCTTATATTAGGTTATTTTTTTATTTCGATATTTCATTTTTTTCTCCTATTATTTCTACAGAAAAAAAGGACATTAACAAAAATGTATGCTTCTTCCAGAGGCAGATTTTAGCTTAAATGAACGGTGACTCCATTTTTTTATTTCATTTTTCTTTTAAGTATATGATAAAGTTCATTTATGAAAAAATATAGCGAAATCCTATATTAGAAAAAAAAATCATTTATACCCAGGAGCCCCCTTAAAGAGGGAAAATACTTTAATTTAATTTCATCTACACTTGCCAAGATCTACAGAAACTTTTGACAATATTTTTTAACATTTTAATTTCTAGAAATGTAAAATTTTTATACATGAAAAACCATACAAGATCATACAAAAAGGTGACCGAAGTGGTGTATGGCCGAAACGACCCGGCAAGGTTAAAATGGTTCAGTACACGGCCGAATGGTATCCCTCAAAATTTCAGAGTTGTCAGACTTTTGACTTTAAATCTAGGGAGTTTCTTTTAAAATCCGATATAAAAAAATATGTTTTAGACAACTTTGAGATATGCCTTCATCAGAGGGCGTTGGTTGACTTTTTTTTAAAACGTAATCGTGTTCGGAATAGTTACTGCATTTCACCGGCATTGGTTCAATATTGTACATAAAATAATTTTAACCAATTAAAATACAGCATTTTATTCAGTCCTTATTGCTGACATCATTTCCGCACCCCCCTACACCCACAAAGGAAATTTGCAAGTGGTTTGGCTTCCCTAGAAGGCATACAGGTATAAGATACGTGCTAAATTTAAACATTGTTCCCACTATTATTTTAGCGCATCAAAGCGTTACTGTTGTTATACGAGGTACCGTTTTACAATAAATTGGCATGGCAACGGAAATTTATGAAAATGTGCCTTTCCAGTTACTCTTAATTCAAGATAATCTCATTTTACAAACTTTAAAAGCTTTATCTACTATTGGTTCAATTTTTATCGGGTTAACAAAAAAGGGGGGTTAAGGGTATTCAATGCCAATGATCAGTTTATAAAATCCATATTTAACAGTATTACACCTTATACACCTTATCGCTATTTATCCGCCATTGCTGGATTTCACACAGGTTCCCGTAAAATGTTGACGTCATGAAACAAAATATCTGACACCACAATGGAAAAGTGATTGTTGTTGACGTCAAAAGTTCAAGCGGCATTGTCAGCCGGGATTAGCGATAAGGTGTATAATCATTACTAAACATCAAACAGGTTCCCATAAAATTTTGACATCATAATACAAAATATCTGACGCCACAATGGAAAAGTAATTGTTGTATGATGTCAATAAAGAGGGACGAAAGATACCAAAGGGACAGTCGAACTCTAAAACAAACTGACAATGCCATGGCTAAAAATGAAAAAGACAAACAGACACAACATAGAAAACTAAAGAATAAACAACACGAACCCCACCAAAAACTAGGGGTGATCTCAGGTGCTCCGTAAGGGTAAGCAGATCCTGCTCCACATGTGGCACCCGTGGTGTTGGATATGTGATAACAAATCTGGTAAATAGTCTAATTCGGTAGGTCACATTCATGAAAGGGAAGGGGATTGTAGTTATGACGTCAAGAACATATTTGATAAGTTATTCCATAACGGTCAACCAACTCATGATGGAGTCATGAAAATTTACAATGGGATAATTTCAACTTCACCATTTGGAACTCTTGGTTTAATTCATGTAGCTTTCGTGTGAGCAGCAACCCTCTATCAAGAAAATCATGACAGGAAATGCAAGCACGGGAATATCGTATCAATTGGGAGATATATACCCCTAATGCAGGTGCAGCTGGAATGTTGCTACTTTGAAATGGAAAGTTCACAATTGGAATTATCTCTTTTTTGTAAAGTTTTGTTTTCAAGCATGACAGATAATCAGATCAAGCGTGAATAGTGATAATGTTTATTCTGCCTCTTGAAATGATTGTCATCAAGGGAAGAGGGTACCTTTAGGAGGAATAACTGTAAAAATTCTTACCAAATGAAGAAAACACCCTGTCATTTTTGGTGCCTGAAGACAAAATGTACACTTTTTTTTGACGATAAAAAAATCAACTGATTTTGAAGCATCAATTTTTTTTCTTCCAAAAATGATCCTAACATTAATTATTTGGGACCTCTGACAAATCATGATAAGGATAAGTTGATGAATTAGCAGTGGACGAAAAATGGCTGTTTGAGTCTTTGACTAGGGGTACTTCATGATGAATAAAAGTAAAAATCTTTCAAAATGATGTTAAACATGTTAAAGGTAATATCTGGTGCATGATGATAAAATGTACACTTTCTTTCAGACAATAAAAAATCGACTTATTTGATGAATCACATTTTTCCAAAACCTACATGTAAGCTCACTATAATTTTTTGAAGCCTTGTACGCATCACAATATTTTGATGGAAGTGTAATTAATTTGTTGTTAAAGATTAGTTTATCATGTTTATTGTAACTAACTGAGTTTACCCTCTTTAAATTAAGAATTTATTATTATTATTATAATGACAGCATAAAATTAGTGTGACACCAGACAGTAAAGGGCATTCCTACCCTCTCTGCACAGGCACTTGTCTCAGAAAAAAATATTCATATACATGTACCTTAATATAACACAAGGTGCTTAACCAAATTTTTTGAAATATTACACCCAGTCCCGAATGCACGTTATTTTTTTATTTCTCGGTTGTCAAACCTACTTAAACTTAATATGCCGTAAATCTTAATTGATTTATCTATACAATGGTATATGACACGACTATCATTGTTGTCGGGATCATTAGAAGCAGGCCTCAGAAGTCGGTCAACAGGATGTTCTTTTACATTTGTCTCAAGCTTTGGCAACACCCATCCCGCAGTGATTGAATTATTATAAAAATTATTAAAATAAAAACTGTCAGCTTCCCTCTGACTATAAATTATTATCTTTATTGTAAATTCTTTACAGATTATGTGACTTTCATTTTGTTATGAAACACACGTGTACACAACGACACTAATGTAGAGTTATAAATTAACCAAAATTTCCCACATTTATTTTAAGCCAGACGATTGACCCATGGGAAACCAGTATAAAATAGCATGGGGGACTGGGTGTTGCCAAAGCTTGGAACGAATGTAAAAAAACATCCCATTGACCAACTTCTTATAGATAAATCAATTTAGATTTACAGAATATTATGTTTAAGTAGGTTTGACAACCGAGAAATAAAAAAATTCAGGACTGGGTGTCATTTTTCAAAAAATTTAGCTAAGTACCTTGTGTGTATATAGGAATTTTTTTTCTGAGACAAGTGTCTGTGCCTCTCTGGCACAAGAGTGACACAAACTATTGACATCATAAAACAATCCCTTCTTTTACACAATTTAACATAATTTCTCCAGTGACAAAAAAATTTCAGGGGATCCTGTACTATTTCAAAATTCTATCTCGTAGACTTCTTTTTATTCACAAAAAAATGTTTTTCGTGAACACAATTTATGCAGAATTTGGCAATTTTGCATGACTTAAAGCTTAAAAATAGCACTTTTATCATGACAAATGACAGATCAAGTTCAAATTTTGTTCCAGTCTGATGATTTTGTGCAGAGTTATATGGTCCATTTAATCAGTTTTCCACACTTTTTAATGTTCCATTTATGGGCATTATGTTTTTATACGACCGCAAATTTAAAAAAAATTTTCGTCGTATATTGCTATCACGTTGGCGTCGTCGTCGTCGTCGTCCGAATACTTTTAGTTTTCGCACTCTAACTTTAGTAAAAGTGAATAGAAATCTATGAAATTTTAACACAAGGTTTATGACCATAAAAGGAAGGCTGGTATTGATTTTGGGAGTTTTGGTCCCAACATTTTAGGAATTAGGGGCCAAAAAGGGCCCAAATAAGCATTTTCTTGGTTTTCGCACTATAACTTAAGTTTAAGTTAATAGAAATCTATGAAATTTTGACACAAGGTTTATGACCACAAAAGAAAGGTTGAGATTGATTTTGGGAGTTTTGGTTTCAACAGTTTAGGAATTAGGGGCCAAAAAAGGGCCCAAATAAGCATTATTCTTGGTTTTCGCACAATAACTTTAGTTAAAGTAAATAGAAATCAATGAAATTTAAACACAAGGTTTATGACTATTAAAGGAAGGTTGGTATTGATTTTGGGAGTTTTGGTCCCAACAGTTAAGGAAAAAGGGGCCCAAAGGGTCCAAAATTAAATTTTGTTTGATTTCATCAAAATTGAATAATTGGGGTTCTTTAATATGCCGAATCTAACTGTGTATGTAGATTCTTAATTTTTGGTCCCGTTTTCAAATTGGTCTACATTAAGGTCCAAAGGGTCCAAAATTAAACTTAGTTTGATTTTAACAAAAATTGAAACCTTTGAGTTCTTTGATATGCTGAATTTAAAAATGTACTTAGATTTTTGATTATTGGCCCAGTTTTCAAGTTGGTCCATATTGAGGTCCAAAATTAAACATTGTTTGATTTCATCAAAAATTGAATAATTGGGGTTCTTTGATATACCAAATCTAACTGTGTATGTAGATTCTTAATTTTTGGTCCAGTTTTAAAATTGGTCTAAATTAAAGTGCAAAGGGTCCAAAATTAAACTAAGTTTGATTTTAACAAAAATTAAATTCTTGGGCCTCTTTGATATGCTGAATCTAAACATGTACTTAGATTTTTGATTATGGGCCCAGTTTTCAAGTTGGTCCAAATCAGGATCTAAAATTATTATATTAAGTATTGTGCAATAGCAAGTCTTTTCAATTGCACAGTATTGTGCAATGGCAAGAAATATCTAATTTCACAATATTGTGAAATAGCAAAATTTTTTTTAATTAAGAGTTATCTTTCTTTGTCCAGTATAGTAAGCAAGAAATATCTGCAAGATTTTTTTTTAATTGGAGTTATCTTTCTTTGTCCAGAATCAACTTAAATCTTTGTTATATACAATATACAATGTATATTCACTTTTTACTACCAACTGATAAATTTAAATAATCTTTACCATTCAGTGATAACAAGCAGTTTTTTTACATCTTAATATTTTATGATGTATTTAAATGAGTAGTAATTGTTGCAAACTCCATTAGAATATTTTAATTGAAATTAGTTTTGGAATAAGGGAAAGGGGGATGTGATTAAAAAATTGGGTTCAATTTTTCTCATTTGAAATTTCATAAATAAAAAGAAAATTTCTTCAAACATTTTTTTAAGAGGATTAATATTCAACAGCATAGTGAATTGCTCTAAGAGAAAACAAAAATTTTAAGTTCATTTGAATACATTCATTCTGTGTCAGAAACCTATGCTGTGTCAACTATTTAATCACAATCCAAATTTAGAGCGGAATCCAGCTTGAATGTTGTGTCCATACTTGCCCCAACCGTTCAGGGTTCAACCTCTGCGGTCGTATAAAGCTACGCCGTGCGGAGCATCTGGTTTAGTCTGTTCCACCTGCTTCAGGTTAAAGTTTTTGGTAAAGTTGAAGTCCAATAAACTTAAAACTTATAAAAAAGAAGATGTAGTATGATTGCCAATTAGACAACTGTCTACAAGAGATCAAAATGACACAGACATTAAAAACTATAGGTCACTGTATGCCCTTTAACAATGAACAAAGCCCATACCACACAGCAAATGATAGCCTAGTATACGTGTTCCTTATGATATGATCTTTCTAATTTTAATGCCAAACTAGAGTTTTTATCCCATTTTCACTGTCCACTGATGGGCATCCATGTACTTGGGACACATTCTTGTTTTGTCATGCTTGAAAAGTCAGAGATACTACTTGAATCATTGATTTCAGAATCACATCTTTAAGTTTGATCATGGTTGTTGCTTTTTTTTGTCAGATGTTGGTTATTCTCTAACTTTTTCAGAATGGCATTTCAAAAGGTTTATACATGTATCTGCATTTTGTTGGTTTATTTTGCTGCCAAAACACAAAATGAAGGTTACACATGTACATACGTCATGCAGCTACAGGTTTTTTAAAAGCCTCTAGAGCCTATTAAAAAGTTTTGTATATCACATTTATAATTATAGTGACTAACTGTACATGTATATATATGTATATATAACTTTCTTTTTCAGGGTTTATAGAAAACCAGAGTGAAGTGGTCATTGCCAATCAACTTTGTGGTTTCCCTTAGAAGTGATAAATGGAAAGTGACAGCTTAATACCTTTGGAAGACCCAAAGTCTGACATTTATAAAGAAGTTCACATAGAAATGATGACCACTGGTAATTCCTCCACTGAGGTCGATATGGCTGGAGCATTGAATGCATCAGCTGCTCTTAGTGCTTCCGCTGCTTTGAAAATCACAGAAAGTACAAGTGAACACAGTACTGCACACAAAACCCCCCAGGAATTAGATTCCATGGTTACCAAGAGTAGAGATGAAACAACAAATGGCGAGGGAGAACACTTATTGGATTTTGTCTGTAAAGATGATTCAGCTCAAGATATAAATATAGATAGTGTTAATCATGGTAATACAGAATCACTAACATCTTCTATTACCATGGAAACTGGCAATACAGAAATTTCAAATAACACAGACTCAATCATACCTGATACTTTGAAGGAAAACCATGACTTGTCTCCATTGGAAAACTTAGAAAATGTAACAACTTCTGAGGCTCTGAAGCAAACACAAATATCTGCATCTTTAGATATAGAAATGTCCGAAAATGAAACTCCCTCTATGTCAATTACTCCCATGGCTGACCAAATAAGACCTGAAACTTTTATCGATGGCATTGAAAAATTTGTCAATTTTGTTTCCAAAGAAGGTCTTGCAAAAAAGATGAATGATTCAGTATCTCCTGTTTCAAAAGAGCGTAATGATTTAGCAAAGGATACTATTTCTGATGATACCAGTCCTACTGGCAAAAGCACCCTTGGTGCTTCAAAAGAGAAAACAGTTGCCACTTCCAGTTCTAGCATTGATAACATTAAAACTGAGAAACAGGACATAGAGGAGGAGGAGGAAGATGATGTAGATGCTGATTTGAAATCCTATGCTCTAGCCGTCAATGACATGCTTGACAGTGAAGTGGAAGTTTCCGCTAATTCTAACGAACTTGATTCAGAAATACAAACCGTAGTTGTCTCCAATACTGATGCTGGACAACTAACGATGACTTTTACTGATAATGCTGTCGGCAGATTTGAAACAATTGGAAAAAGCGAAGACAAAGTTGCAGGTGATCCGTTGGCTGAAGGTTTGAAACCTCTCAGAAAAAGTCACAGACCAAAGAGGCGAAGAGTGTATGAAGATTTTGAGCAGACTGATACCAGTGCCATTGATTATGTGGTTGAACAAGTCAGTAAGGCTATAGAGGAGGACCAAGAGTTTATGAAAATGTCAGCACCTAGCACATCAAAGTCCAAACGAAAAAATCCATCACCAAGAAAAGCTAAGTTGACCGTTGAGGAAGTTTATGAAAGTGACACAAATGAAGACAGCGATGGTGACCTTAATAAAGATATTCTCAAGGTCAGAATGGCTAAGTGTGACATCTGTAACAAACATTTCCTAGATAAGAAAAAATTAGAGGAACATAGAAGGAGGCATAATAGAGAACGTAAAACTCAATTAGATTATCCATGTGTTGTCTGTGGCAAGGTATTCCTAAAACGTGAGCACTGGCGTCGTCATGTTAAAATCCATGATGATGTGCGACCCTACTCGTGTACTGATTGTGACAAAACTTTCCGTCGAAAAGAGCATGTCAAACGACACATGTTAATACATTCTGGTGAGAAGCCTTTTGAATGCATGTATTGTCATCAGTTTTATCAACGTGCTGATCATCTGAAGAAACATGTACAACAGCACATGAAAGGTACATACCAAGAGAGGAGAAGGAAAGGTAACGAAGAAGAGACAACACCAGAGCGTACCTCAAAACGAAGAAAACCAACAACTAAGGCAGCTAAACTTGTAGCACAGAGTCGTAGGAATAAACATAAACAGGAAGATGAGGAGGAAGAGCAGCATTATTCTGATGGGTTGTCGGATGATGAAATGTATACGGCATAGAACTTGTAAATAAATACACATGTATACATGCATCGATGTGTATAATATGTTGTGTACTTTCAAACTGAAGATTTTAATTGAAAAGAAAATTTAAAGATTTAAAAAGATATTAACATTCAAACTTTAAATTTCAAAAATAATATTGTTTATTTTGTCATTTTAAATTCTAGTACAGAAAATAGGAGGATAAAAACTGCAGTTATCTATTGATATTTTATTTATCTAATTTTAACCAGAATTTGTTTTCTATTTTTAGACGAAACATTTACACACAATTGACACAAATTTAATTACGTATACAGTTTTTACAAATTTTATACTTTGAACTTAAAAAGTGACAACTTTTAAATTAATGTATTGTAAGTTAAGAGAATAAGCGAGAAGATTTCATTGACTATATTATAAGATTCATGTTATATATAATTATATATAGTAGCAATTTATATATGTAATAGCTTCTGAAGAATAAATTGTAAATGGCCACAAGTTATTTGCTAATTAGTAAAACAGACACGGATCCAGAGGGGGGGGGGTTGGTACCCCCACTTTTTTTGGGACGATCAATGCATTTAAATGGGGACATGTAGTTAGAAGTTGGAAACCCCCCCTTTTGTCCTGGGTTAGGAAACACCCCCCTATTAAAATGGCTGGATCCCCCCCTGATAAAAACTAAACTTATTGTAAATATTTACTTCATGAATTTAAAACTACTAGCTGTGGTTATTTTCAACATAAAAAAAGTGGCCACATCCATCATATCATGTGAATGAATATAATGTTTGGTCATCAGTGGTGGTTTTTGTCGAGCCTGCAACTTTTGTTGCAGAAAGCTCGACATAGGGATAGTGATCCTACGGCTACGGCGGCGGTGTTAGTTCACTTCTTAAAAGCTTTCACCCTGGATGCTTCATACTTTGTATATAGATGCCTCATGTTAAGAAGTCCGTCAGTCACATGTCCAATGTCATTGACCTCATTTTCATGGTTCAGTGACCACTTGAAAAAAAAGTTAAGATTTTTTGTAATGTTGAATTCTCTCTTATTATAAGTAATAGGATAACTCTATTTGGTATGTGTGTACCTTGAAAGGTCCTCATGCCCGTCAGAAAATTTTCACTTGACCTTTGACCTTATTTCATGGCTCTGTGAACAAGGTTAAGGTTTGGTGGTCAAGTCCATATCTTAGATACTATAAGTAATAGGGCTAGTATATTCAGTGTATGGAAGGGCTGGAAGGTGTACATGTCCAACTGGCAGGTGTCATCTAACCTTCACCTCATTTTCATGGTTCAGTGGTTATAGTTAAGTTTTTGTGTTTTGGTCAGTTTTTCTCATTCTTTAAGCAATAGGTCTTCTATATTTGGTGTATGGAATGATTGTAAGGTGAACATGTCTAGCGGAAAGATGTTAAATGACCATGACCTCATTTTCATGGTTCAGTGGTCAAAGTTATTTTTTCAGTTTTGGTCTTTTTATCAAATACTATACGCCATAGGTCAACTATATTAAGTGTATGGAAATATTTTATGATCTATATATTAGTCGCACAGGTTTTATTTGACCTTGACCTCATTTTCATAGTTCATTGCTCAGCGTTAAGTTTTTGTGTTTTGGTCTATTTTTATTAAACTATAAGTATTAGGTCAACTATATTTGTTTTATGGAAGCATTGTTAGCTGTACATGTCAGCCTTGCATGGTTCATCTGACCGTGACCCCATTTTCATGGTTCATTGGTCTATTTAGTTATCTTGATATGATGTATGGTCACATGTTGGAGAGGGTAGGGCACCTGCTAACATATTTACCCTGCCACATTCTCTACATGCCGGTCTTGATTCGTGATTCTGTAATTCAGTGGTTGTCATTTGTTTTTATACGACCGCAAATTTTGAAAAAATTTTCGTCGTATATTGCTATCACGTTGGCGTTGGCGTCGTCGTCGTCGTCGTCGTCGTCCGAATACTTTTAGTTTTCGCACTCTAACTTTAGTAAAAGTGAATAGAAATCTATGAAATTTTAACACAAGGTTTATGACCATAAAAGGAAGGTTGGTATTGATTTTGGGAGTTTTGGTCCCAACATTTTAGGAATTAGGGGCCAAAAAGGGCCCAAATAAGCATTTTCTTGGTTTTCGCACTATAACTTTAGTTTAAGTTAATAGAAATCTATGAAATTTTGACACAAGGTTGATGACCACAAAAGAAAGGTTGGGATTGATTTTGGGAGTTTTGGTTTCAATAGTTTAGGAATTAGGGGCCAAAAAAGGGCCCAAATAAGCATTATTCTGGGTTTTCGCACAATAACTTTAGTTTAAGTAAATAGAAATCAATGAAATTTAAACATAATGTTTATGACCACAAAAGGAAGATTGGTATTGATTTTGGGAGTTTAGGTCCCAACAGTTTAGGAATTAGGGGCCAAAAATGGACCCAAATAAGCATTTTTCATGGTTTTCGCACCATAACGTTAGTATAAGTAAATAGAAATCTATGAAATTTAAACACAAGGTTAATGACCATAAAAGGAAAGTTGGTATTGATTTTGGGAGTTTTGGTCCCAACAGTTTAGGAAAAGGGGCCCAAAGGGTCCAAAATTAAACTTTGTTTGATTTCATCAAAATTGAATAATTGGGGTTCTTTGATATGCCGAATCTAGCTGTGTATGTAGATTCTTAACTTTTGGTCCCGTTTTCAAATTGGTCTACATTAAGGTCCAAAGGGTCCAAAATTAAACTTAGTTTGATTTTAACAAAAATTGAATCCTTGGGGTTCTTTGATATGCTGAATCTAAAAATGAACTTAGATTTTTTATTATTGGCCCAGTTTTCAAGTTGGCCCAAATCGGGGTCCAAAATTAAACTTTTTTGATTTCATCAAAAATTGAATAAATGGGGTTCTTTGATATGCCAAATCTAACTGTGTATGTAGATTCTTCATTTTTGGTCCAGTTTTAAAATTGGTCTAAATTAAAGTGCAAAGGGTCCAAAATTAAACTAAGTTTGATTTTAACAAAAATTAAATTCTTGGGCCTCTTTGATATGCTGAATCTAAACATGTACTTAGATTTTTGATTATAGGCCCAGTTTTCAAGTTGGTCCAAATCAGGATCTAAAATTATTATATTAAGTATTGTGGAATAGCAAGTCTTTTCAATTGCACAGTATTGTGCAATGGCAAGAAATATCTAATTTCACAATATTGTGAAATAGCAAATTTTTTTTTAATTAGAGTTATCTTTCTTTGTCCAAAATAGTAAGCAAGAAATATCTTATTGCAAGATTTTTTTTAATTGGAGTTATCTTTCTTTGTCCAGAATCAACTTAAATCTTTGTTATATACAATATACAATGTATATTCACTTTTTACTACCAACTGATAAATTTAAATAATCTTTACCATTCAGTGATATTTTATTTACAGTTTATTTTATGATGTATTTAAATGAGTAGTTATTGTTGCAAACTCCATTAGAATATTTTAATTGAGATTAGTTTTGGAATAAGGGAAAGGGGGATGTGATTAAAAAATTGGGTTCAATTTTTCTCATTTGAAATTTCATAAATAAAAAGAAAATTTCTTCAAACATTATTTTGAGAGGATTAATATTGAACAGCATAGTGAATTGCTCTAAGAGAAAACAAAAATTTTAAGTTCATTAGAACACATTCATTCTGTGTCAGAAACCTATGCTGTGTCAACTATTTAATCACAATCCAAATTTAGAGCTGAATCCAGCTTGAATGTTGTGTCCATACTTGCCCCAACCGTTCAGGGTTCAACCTCTGCGGTCGTATAAAGCTACGCCCTGCGAAGCATCTGGTTGTATTCTGTTGCTGTTTTGTACATAAATTAAACCTTTCTATGTCCCAACTGTAGTATACTGGTCATTAAGTTTTACACTTGTCTGTCATCTGTCTATACGTCCCAAAATTTGGTTCCGCTCTCGAACTTTAGTTTGACATAACCAAATGTTATGCAACTTCTACACAATGCTCATAACCACAAAACACAGATCTAGTTTGAATTTTGGTGGCGTCACTTTTACCATTCTAGAGTTCTGCCCCATTACAAATGGTAAAATTGCTTATTTTTTCGTTTCAGGTCTCTAACTTAAATTTGCCTCAACTAATTCTCATTTTAATAGTTTTAAACTTTGTTTAATAGGTCAGACCTTTTATGTTTATTATGCTGTATGGGTTTTGCTCATTGACTCCTGATCTGTGGAGAAAGATTCAGGGACTGAATTTTAAGCTCTCCCTTGACACCATTTGTGAGTATGGTCCTCAGAAAAGATGATATTCCATCAGAAGGGAACAATAAATGACTGACCCTTGTGAGAGCCATATCTCCTAGCATGTAAAAGACCCTTGTAGATTTCAAAAAAAGAGTAGGCTAATGCCACTACATGGCAGTACTCGCAAAGTGGAAAGGGATTAATATAACATGTCTAAGTTGCAATAACTTGTTTCCCAATCCACTATAAATAAGTATGTTTACATTAACCACATGTTCACTGTGTATCAATGCCATTAAAATTAGGTACAGTGACTACCAATGAAGCAGAGAAAGGAAAAAATAGATTATCAATATATGTTCTATACACATTTGAAGTTTGATATTTTCAATAATTGGTTGGAACAATTTTGTTTTAAATATATAATACTTTACGGCATATTCTTTTAGACGGGGTCAGAGTTGGACGTGTTACATCTTCCAAAGTTCTCACTAATAAGCCTGATTTTCTTGATAAATTATGACAAAAACCATGTCAGGGGTAGACTGTCTTGAACTTGGAGAGAGGTGGGAATTTTTTTCTGTGTTAAAGGCATCACTGTGACTTTAATATGAAGAACAACAATCAATGTGGTTTGCCATGGATGGATACCCCAAATACTTTCTTTTCTATTATTCTTTTATGTCAATTAATACAAGGTGAAAATTTTGTATTGATTCCACATTTGGTGTTCAATTAGTTTCACTACAAGTGATAAAGACTATGAGTGAATGTCAGGAATTATATATTACTGTTGTTGGACAATAAAGATAAAAAAAAGTTTACAAAAATATAATTTATTGTCATAACTATGCATCTGATGACCAAATGGCTCGATACTTGACTCAAAAATATTTGTGGTTGCAAATACTGCCATTCGCCAAAAATGTCATTCCTTGAAGATTTTGATTTGTTGCAGTCACCCATCAAAATTCCATGATAATGATTCTGTCTATGATGAACTCCATTACTAATATTAGAAATAATCCCTTCTGCATAATAGCCAGGGTAAATTTTGTTCAATCTCAACTTTGCCTGCTTGTTCTGTCTTTTAACATCCTCCCCAGGTTAGTCGTGCCACATGGTCCGTCTTCCTCTTGGTAGGTTTTATAAATCCCAGGAACTGTAACTCTGATACAGCTCTTATAAATCGAGCTCTGGTGACAAAGGGTTAAGGAAACTTTAAAACTGTTTCAATTTAAATAAATTGAGAATGGAAATGAGGAATGTGTCAAAGAGACAACAACCCGACCATAGAAAAAAAACACAACAGCAGAAGGTCACCAACAGGTCTTCAATGTGGCAAGAAATTCCTGCATTCGGAGGCGACCTTCAGCTGTCCCCTAAACAAATATATACTAGTTCAGTGATAATGAACGCCATACTAATTTCCAAATTGTACACAAGAAACTAAAAAGTCTGGTATAAAAACATTAACTATAAAAGTAAAACTATGTTTTAGGCAGTGAATTAAATCAGAATGAAGTCAAGAAATCATGACAAAAGACAATAGTTGGAACAAATATTTTCCTTTCAGTAAAGTCACTTTTTATACCCCACAAATAAAAGTTACCATTATTTACACTTATTCTTCCATATTCCTCATCAGAAAGCCTGGACAATTATATAGAAGTCAGAAATCATACCTTCCATTAGACATCATTTCAAAGTTGTGAGGTATATGTGTCTATACCCCATTTCAACTGCCTGCAGGAGTTTCATTATCTTGCATGTTGACTTGTACTTTCCAATAGGGCTCTTCACGGTTAGTTCGGCCATATTGGATAGGGGGCAGATTTTCATAATGGAGGTTAAAATGGTGCGAAAAATAAGGGAAAACATCATTAAAACATAGCTGTTGCTTGGAAACATAGGATTTCCCATACTTTCATAATATTTCCACCTCTTTCAAAAAAATCTGCCCCCTATCCAATATGGACTAACCGTGGAGAGCCCTTTTTGTAGGTTGTACTTTACAATTTATTCTATGAATACTGTGTAAAAAAATCTTGGGTAACACCTCCTAACAAATGACTTGAAACTTGAAACTTTAAGTTAACCTTACATCAAAATATCTGCAAGCCATGAAAATTTCCCAATTAAAGACCAAATATTGACAGGGATCTTCATTTGAGTAAAATGCACATTGTAATGTGGCTGTATACGCTATTTTTATATTCCCACTATCAATAAAGGATACTGTAATACTTTCTCCACTGTTTTCTTCTTTCCTTCTTCTTCCTCCTGTTCTGATGTTACAACTGTCACAAAAGCCTATCAAAATACAATAATAAACTGGTATCATAACAACTGAATTGACAATTTTAGTAGGTGTTTATGCAAAGAAAAATATAGTTTGTGATATAACCAGTACTGTGGATTTATTACTGTTAGTTGGATACAAAGTTTTTCTTTGGTTTCATGGATACAGGTGAACCATAAATTCAAATGTTCAACAAATTACACATTTTCTAGAGGCTTTGTATGCAGTGATTGGCAAAACCAAGAATTTAAATATCCAAGTAATAAAAATTCTTTTAGTTTCAACAAGTGTGTGTACATCATAGCATGTCTTTTTCATTTCATATCACTTATATATAATATTTTAGTCATTGACTGTAGTCTAATATATGCTTATTGTGATAATAAATGCATAAACAGTGTGGTCTCAATTATTATATATATATTATGATAAAAATAATGTTGACGGTAGTCTAATATATGCTTATTGTGATAATAAATGCATAAACAGTGTGGTCTCAATTATTATATACTAGAGCACACCCCTGATATTGCGGGTCCGTGACTGAATTAAAGTATATAACTATGTGCAAGCCTTATTTTAGTATTAGTATTGTCATCTGATAAAGTCATGCCGATTTTAAGATACACAGTTTTCTCTGCTTTCAAATCTTTCTGTTAGAACCCGTCGAACTGGAACTTATCAATTATTGGTAATATTAATTATTTGGAAACCTGACAAAAGGTCCTGGAATGGGGTATTTTTTAATCAACAGATTTGTCCTATATTATTTATAAATAAAGTTGAATTCTTTGATTCGCTGTTTAATGTCATACCCGCTGACAAATTGAAAACTATACCTATACGCCTTATTTTTAGTCCAGATTTTTAGTATTCGTATTTTTAACCTCTTAGAAATTCTTGCTGATTAAAATACTACAATAGGTAACAATTTGACAATTTAGTAGTGTATGACCCGTGTATATAGCATATTAATCCTGAATACACCGTTTGGTGGTGCGCCTGTCAGATGCGGAACGTACAGATAAGGTAATAGGTAACAGGTGACTATACTATTGGTATCAGTATCAGACTCGACCCAGAACTTCTTAATTATTGGCAATATTAATTACGTGGAAAACAAAAGGACCTGGAGGTGTGTAATTTTTAATCTACACCTTTGTACTATATTAGTTGTATATAAAGGTGAATTCTTTGATTCTTCGATTTTACGTGATGACGGCTGACAAATTGGACCTCGTCTTTTTAGTATTATAGATATATTATAAAAATAATGTTGACTGTAGTCTAATATATGCTCATTGTGATAATAAATGCATAAACAGTGTGGTCTCAATTATTATATATATTTTATGATATTACACTTACTTGTATCCAATCAAACAGGTTAATCAGCTATATTACACTTACTCGTAGCCAATCAAACAGGTTAATCAGCTGAGTACATTCCAGGTGTAATTTATATACTATACAGATATATAACACTTACTTGTAGCCAATCAAACAGGTTAATCAGCTGAGTACATTCCAGGTGTAGTTTATATACTATACAGATATATTACACTTACTTGTAGCCAATCAAACAGGTTAATCAGCTGAGTACATTCCAGGTGTAATTTATATACTATACAGATATATAACACTTACTTGTAGCCAATCAAACAGGTTAATCAGCTGAGTACATTCCAGGTGTAATTTATATACTATACAGATATATTACACTTACTCGTAGCCAATCAAACAGGTTAATCAGCTGAGTACATTCCAGGTGTAGTTTATAGACTATACAGATATATTACACTTACTTGTAGCCAATCAAACAGGTTAATCAGCTGAGTACATTCCAGGTGTAATTTATATACTATACAGATATATAACACTTACTTGTAGCCAATCAAACAGGTTAATCAGCTGAGTACATTCCAGGTGTAATTTATATACTATACAGATATATTACACTTACTTGTAGCCAATCAAACAGGTTAATCAGCTGAGTACATTCCAGGTGTAGTTTATAGACTATACAGATATATTACACTTACTTGTAGCCAATCAAACAGGTTAATCAGCTGAGTACATTCCAGGTGTAGTTTATAGACTATACAGATATGTTACACTTACTTGTAGCCAATCAAACAGGTTAATCAGCTGTGTACATTCCAGGTGTAGTTTATAGACTATACAGATATATCAAACTTACTTGTAGCCAATCAAACAGGTTAATCAGCTGAGTACATTCCAGGTGTAGTTTATATACTATACAGATATATTACACTTACTTGTAGCCAATCAAACAGGTTAATCAGCTGAGTACATTCCGGGTGTAGTTTATATACTATACAGATATATTACACTTACTTGTAGCCAATCAAACAGGTTAATCAGCTGTGTACATTCCAGGTGTAGTTTATAGACTATACAGATATATCAAACTTACCTGTAGCCAATCAAACAGGTTAATCAGCTGAGTACATTCCAGGTGTAGTTTATATACTAAACAGATATATTACACTTACCTGTAGCCAATCAAACAGGTTAATCAGCTGAGTACATTCCAGGTGTAGTTTATATACTAAACAGATATATCAAACTTACCTGTAGCCAATCAAACAGGTTAATCAGCTGAGTACATTCCAGGTGTAGTTTATATACTAAACAGATATATCAAACTTACCTGTAGCCAATCAAACAGGTTAATCAGCTGAGTACATTCCAGGTGTAGTTTATATACTAAACAGATATATCAAACTTACCTGTAGCCAATCAAACAGGTTAATCAGCTGAGTACATTCCAGGTGTAGTTTATATACTAAACAGATATATTACACTTACTTGTAGCCAATCAAACAGGTTAATCAGCTGTGTACATTCCAGGTGTAGTTTATAGACTATACAGATATATCAAACTTACCTGTAGCCAATCAAACAGGTTAATCAGCTGAGTACATTCCAGGTGTAGTTTATATACTAAACAGATATATCAAACTTACCTGTAGCCAATCAAACAGGTTAATCAGCTGAGTACATTCCAGGTGTAGTTTATATACTAAACAGATATATTACACTTACTTGTAGCCAATCAAACAGGTTAATCAGCTGTGTACATTCCAGGTGTAGTTTATAGACTATACAGATATATCAAACTTACCTGTAGCCAATCAAACAGGTTAATCAGCTGAGTACATTCAAGGTGTAGTTTATATACTATACAGATATATTACACTTACTTGTAGCCAATCAAACAGGTTAATCAGCTGAGTACATTCAAGGTGTAGTTTATATACTATACAGATATATTACACTTACTTGTAGCCAATCAAACAGGTTTATCAGCTGAGTACATTCCAGGTGTAGTTTATATACTATACAGATATATTACACTTACCTGTAGCCAATCAAACAGGTTAATCAGCTGAGTACATTCCAGGTGTAGTTTATATACTAAACAGATATATCAAACTTACCTGTAGCCAATCAAACAGGTTAATCAGCTGTGTACATTCCAGGTGTAGTTTATATACTATACAGATATATTACACTTACCTGTAGCCAAGCAAACAGGTTAATCAGCTGAGTACATTCCAGGTGTAGTTTATATACTATACAGATATATTACACTTACTTGTAGCCAAGCAAAAAGGTTAATCAGCTGTGTACATTCCAGGTGTAATTTATATACTATACAGATATATAACACTTACTTGTAGCCAATCAAACAGGTTAATCAGCTGAGTACATTCCAGGTGTAATTTATATACTATACAGATATATTACACTTACTTGTAGCCAATAAAACAGGTTAATCAGCTGAGTACATTCCAGGTGTAGTTTATATACTATACAGATATATTACACTTACTTGTAGCCAATCAAACAGGTTAATCAGCTGAGTACATTCCAGGTGTAATTTATATACTAAACAGATATATTACACTTACTTGTAGCCAATCAAACAGGTTAATCAGCTGAGTACATTCCAGGTGTAATTTATATACTATACAGATATATTACACTTACATGTAGCCAATCAAACAGGTTAATCAGCTGAGTACATTCCAGGTGTAGTTTATATACTATACAGATATATTACACTTACTTGTAGCCAATCAAACAGGTTAATCAGCTGAGTACATTCCAGGTGTAGTTTATATACTATACAGATATATTACACTTACTTGTAGCCAATCAAACAGGTTAATCAGCTGAGTACATTCCAGGTGTAATTTATATACTATACAGCTATATTACACTTACTTGTAGCCAATCAAACAGGTTAATCAGCTGAGTACATTCCAGGTGTAGTTTATATACTATACAGATATATCAAACTTACTTGTAGCCAATCAAACAGGTTAATCAGCTGTGTACATTCCAGGTGTAGTTTATATACTATACAGATATATTACACTTACTTGTAGCCAATCAAACAGGTTAATCAGCTGAGTACATTCAAGGTGTAGTTTATATACTATACAGATATATTACACTTACTTGTAGCCAATCAAACAGGTTTATCAGCTGAGTACATTCCAGGTGTAGTTTATATACTATACAGATATATTACACTTACCTGTAGCCAATCAAACAGGTTAATCAGCTGAGTACATTCCAGGTGTAGTTTATATACTAAACAGATATATCAAACTTACCTGTAGCCAATCAAACAGGTTAATCAGCTGTGTACATTCCAGGTGTAGTTTATATACTATACAGATATATTACACTTACCTGTAGCCAAGCAAACAGGTTAATCAGCTGAGTACATTCCAGGTGTAGTTTATATACTATACAGATATATTACACTTACTTGTAGCCAAGCAAAAAGGTTAATCAGCTGTGTACATTCCAGGTGTAATTTATATACTATACAGATATATAACACTTACTTGTAGCCAATCAAACAGGTTAATCAGCTGAGTACATTCCAGGTGTAATTTATATACTATACAGATATATTACACTTACTTGTAGCCAATCAAACAGGTTAATCAGCTGAGTACATTCCAGGTGTAGTTTATATACTATACAGATATATTACACTTACTTGTAGCCAATCAAACAGGTTAATCAGCTGAGTACATTCCAGGTGTAGTTTATATACTATACAGATATATTACACTTACTTGTAGCCAATAAAACAGGTTAATCAGCTGAGTACATTCCAGGTGTAGTTTATAGACTATACAGATATGTTACACTTACTTGTAGCCAATAAAACAGGTTAATCAGCTGAGTACATTCCAGGTGTAATTTATATACTATACAGATATATCAAACTTACTTGTAGCCAATCAAACAGGTTAATCAGCTGAGTACATTCCAGGTGTAATTTATATACTATACAGATATATTACACTTACTTGTAGCCAATCAAACAGGTTAATCAGCTGAGTACATTCCAGGTGTAATTTATATACTATACAGATATATTACACTTACTTGTAGCCAATAAAACAGGTTAATCAGCTGAGTACATTCCAGGTGTAATTTATATACTATACAGATATATTACACTTACTTGTAGCCAATAAAACAGGTTAATCAGCTGAGTACATTCCAGGTGTAGTTTATATACTATACAGATATATTACACTTACTTGTAGCCAATCAAACAGGTTAATCAGCTGAGTACATTCCAGGTGTAATTTATATACTAAACAGATATATTACACTTACTTGTAGCCAATCAAACAGGTTAATCAGCTGAGTACATTCCAGGTGTAATTTATATACTATACAGATATATTACACTTACTTGTAGCCAATAAAACAGGTTAATCAGCTGAGTACATTCCAGGTGTAGTTTATATACTATACAGATATATTACACTTACTTGTAGCCAATCAAACAGGTTAATCAGCTGAGTACATTCCAGGTGTAATTTATATACTAAACAGATATATTACACTTACTTGTAGCCAATCAAACAGGTTAATCAGCTGAGTACATTCCAGGTGTAATTTATATACTAAACAGATATATTACACTTACTTGTAGCCAAGCAAACAGGTTAATCAGCTGAGTACATTCCAGGTGTAATTTATATACTATACAGATATATTACACTTACATGTAGCCAATCAAACAGGTTAATCAGCTGAGTACATTCCAGGTGTAGTTTATATACTATACAGATATATTACACTTACCTGTAGCCAATCAAACAGGTTAATCAGCTGAGTACATTCCAGGTGTAGTTTATATACTATACAGATATATTACACTTACTTGTAGCCAATCAAACAGGTTAATCAGCTGAGTACATTCCAGGTGTAGTTTATATACTATACAGAGATCTGGCATCGTAGAACATATAATACCAGGGTCCATATCACAACATTTACACTGAAATATCATAATAAAAATAGGAGTTTGATGTAATGTATGCTCTTGCTGTTATTCTATACAAACTTTAAAACTGTTACTTTAATTATTTGTCAGCTGAAAATGATTAATATTACACTAGTGACTTTTTTTGTAAACTATTATTAATGACCATTGATGGGTTGATGTCTCATTGATGTTTCAAAACCAAGCAACTCCATATATTCATCTCTTTATTTATTCAGATATAAATTTCACATTTTTTGTAAACTTTGTTCTTTACTGCAAAGTCTGTGGACAAGTAGAGACTAAAAGAAGTTTTCTGTTTGGGTTGCTGTCATGTTAATCCAAAATTCCTTTTATACATAAAGGTCAGAGCATTATCTGCTTAAAAGTTGAAATGGACTTTAAGTGTCTCATGGTGTCCATGTCTTACGATGTGTGGACTGTTGGTTATTTTATCAAACCAAAAGTGTCACCCCTTCTTACATGCCAACATTTGACCGTATGAAAAGTAAGGTCATATGATGCTAATTGCAGGCTTGAAAGATGATTTTATAATAAAGGATAAATGAAGAAGATTTTTGCATTTTAATCAATATTCCATGTACTACATATTGTAAGACTATTAAAATGTGCATTTAGAAGAACCATCCATACAGGGTCAGTACTGATGTAAAGGTAGATCACTGTGACCTACTTTCCCTGCTAAATTTCTTTAATTCTAAGTCTGCGCTACAGATAGTAAAGTAAAAACATCTGACAGCATGTATACCTGAAGATAATGCTGAGGGGTAGCCAATGCAGTTTGTACCGCTGATCTGGGGGAGGAGTTCAACTGTCTCTTTACGTCTGCTGCAGAATCATAGTAAAACACCTCATGTAAAGGGAAAGACTTAGGAGATGACAGATATTTCCTGGAAAAAAATAAAACACTTCGTCTTATGCTATATACTCATTTGCAAAAGTATTTTTTCAAGGTAAAATAGGAAATACTAAGCTATTATTTCATTTTTATTTCACTGAGTGATGATCATAGTTTATAGAACTTCTTCCTTAAAGTTTTGTTACTACTCTAGTGCATTTTAATTTCTGTAAATTGTGCTAAATCTCTTACGCCTTTCTTTTAAAATTCATTATTTCAGATACTGCACATAACAAAACCTATGCATTTCTTTAGGTATTTAATTCTCAATTTTGTGAGCTTAGGAATCCATTGATATTGGTATGTCAATTTTAAAGACTTTCTACAGCACCAAAAGCTTCATTTGTTTAATATATAACAAGAGAAAGTTCAATCTTTTTATTTATAAGTTTTCAAAGGACATTGTCATACACCATATACAATTATTACTAACCTGAACAGATTGTCATAATAATCTACAACTTCCAATCGTAACTTTTCATACGGTGATAACTTCTTACTTTTCTTACCAGCCTCCATTAATTTCTGTAACGAATTATGTAGAAGATGATAATTAATTCTTAGTTCATCTCCTAATCTGTGTCAATGTCATTTGCTTTTAAAATCTTACTACTGGTATATATGTAAATTTTAGATTACATTGTATTGGAAATGACAAGTCAAATGATCTATATGCAAAATAATTATAAGATATAGAATCTATGCTTAACTGCATGGCAAGTACTGTACAAACTTGTATATAACATGAATATCTTTTATTTTCCACATTTAACTGCCAAACACAGTAAAACATACAAGAGCACGGAAACATTCAAGAGAGAGATTGCAATATTGAGTTGGCCATCAAATCAAAAAAATAATTCATCATTTCTGCATTAATAATTAAATTACTATGACAAAACTGATTTTTTTCTTTAAAAAAAAGTGGTTTAAGACATTATATATGAAGGGGTAATCCTTTTGTTTGATGACTAAAGAGTTAACTGCCTTTAAAGATAATAATGAACATTTTTCATTCTTATAAAGTAAAATACTGCCCTGCTGGACAAAAAAGTAATTGCTGGTCTTGTATAAGGGAAACATTGTTTGTAAGAGGCATTTTCAAACAAATATATAAAGTAACTGATAAAATAAAGATTGTTGTCCAAGGGTATTACATAATCTGAAACTGCTATATTTACTTGTTTTGGATTGCTACCTTTCTAAGATTATGTAAATCTGTTTTCTCTAAGTGTAATGTTGACTCTTCTTGGCTGTCAGTGTCTTCCTCTTCCTCTGGTATTTCTAGTAAAAGAAAACTAGAGGCTCTAAAGAGCCTGTGTCGCTCACCTTGGTCTATGTGCATATTAAACAAAGGACACAAATGGATTCATGACAAAATTGTATTTTGGTGATGGTGATGTGTTTGAAGTTCTTACTTTCCTGAACGATTTTGCTTCTTACAATTATATCTATCATGAACTTTGCCCATTAGGCCTAAAATAAAATTTCATTTGTTTGGCATTGCCGCCCGACCCACTGAAAATCTTGCCGCCCGAATAATTTTATTTGTGTTTCAAAATTCGTATTTTTTTTATTTAAAAAATCGAAAAATTCCCGGAATTTAGATCATATCCGCGGAGTTTGTTTCTAGACTTTACTTTTTTCAAATCATGATCTTAAAAGTGTTTGATGTACAGTGTATTCAGAGCAAGCGCTTGAATGACACAGATTAGAAAAAAGTCTGCCAAAAATGTCAAAAAGACAGGCAGTGGATAGCATCCCCTAATGCTCCATTAATTATGGAGAGGGGTGTTTTATTAAAACATAAGATTTTCAGCTAATCTTTACATGCAACATGGATTGGTGACTTTGGTGTTCTGAAAGGCCTTTTAGAGAACATAAATGTCGTCTTTGGTAAAGCAGACAGTGACACTATTGTTGGTGTCTGCTTTGCATCCTCACTTCATGGGATAGAAGCTTTTCACCAAGACATGACAGAATAAACATCTGTAGCTTTAACCTTTGAAAGATCTCTTGAATATGTGAAATCTATCATTTTTCTTGAACCAGATAACAAAGCATGTTGCCATGTAAATTCCAAAACAATGCATTCTTTGACCTATGAATTATTTACTTTTACAAATTGTGACTTGGATGGAGAGTTGTCTCGTTGGCACTCATACCACTCTTCTTATATCTATTCAAAATGATGCCTTGGCTTGATGGTTGAAAGGTGTACCTGCATGCACAGTCGCCTGAAGATTTCATAATTATAGCTAACAAAATAGGGGAAATAAAATATTTTTACTTTATTAGTATTAATTATTATGTAGAATACGTAGTTCTAAAAATATTTTATTTCCCCCATTTTTTCGCTATAATTATAATTAATAGTACTAAAAATTGCTCTAATTATGAAATCTTCAGGTGACTGTGCTGCATGAAAGCACCAAAGCTTAAAAAGACCAATACATGTATGGTACCAGATTTACAGGTTTATAGAAATTTTGTACATAGAGGTTAGCCTGGTTCAAAACATACATATTTTTAAAGACTAACCTCTTGTGTGTATCACAAACTCAAAACAGAAAAGATATCTGACAGCAACATATCTATAAATATTGTCTGGCATTCATGTCTGTTCTTGTGCCAACCTTCTTAATTTGTAATATTTTGCTATCCTCAAAAGCTGATCAGGGGCTGCAGTGGCTTTGATTGTTTTCTAGTTTGACAAAATTTACATGTATCAATGCTAGTCTATCACCTCTAAGTATAAGTTTGCAACCACAAAATTAAGGTTAGATTGTCAAAGACATTTATGATAAGGTTCCTCTGTGCACTACACTTTCATCCACTAATAAACTGATTGTCATGAACTTGCCAATATGGTGTAGAAAGTTAATTTTAAATCCCATCAAACAAGCAAACAATGAATCAAAGCTTAAATCATCTATTTGTACAGGGAGCTGTAGTGGTCAAACTGATTAAGATATGACAAGTTTACCAAACTGAAGACAACTTCAAGATGTGACATTAAGCCTCTGTTCAATAGACAGTCCCACAGTTAAGGTTCAATTTTCAGGTCTAACATGTTATATGGTTAATGTCAGTTCACTACCACAGATCTGTTTCTGCTGGGTACTTTGGTTTACTCCTCCCAAAACACTGAACGTCTGACATGAAATTACCCATATGTTGTAGAATGTGACATTATCCCCTATCAAAGAAACCACCAGTTTGTGCACACAACTGCAAAATGCTGCACTGCTTTTGGCTGTGATCTAGAGTCAAAATGATTATGTTTGCAATATATATATAGTTTTTGAATGAAATAAAAAAAAAAAAAAATCCCTACCTACCTACCCAACTGCTGATGGTGTGAGTCGGCAATGCCAAACAAACAATTTTTTAAGGGTGGCCTTAGTAACAGAGAACTATATTTGGTAAAAATTTACATAAATTTACCAAATTAATGAAAATTGTTAAAAATTGACTATAAAGGGCAATAACTCCTTAACCCTTTCCTCCATAATGACGCCTTTTGACGCCTACCCCCTTACTCCATAATGACGCCTTTTGACGCCTGTGTAGTACCTCAGTTGAAACACTTTGACTACAAAGTGTCTGCAGTTGACTTAATAAAGTTTGTATTCAATATGAAAAGGAATATCATAGGAATATCCGACTTAAATTAATTTGATGAAATAGTTGTTTTTCACAATGCCTTAATACTTCAAAGCATAAGTTCAGCATTTTATCAAAAAAATCCTATGCAAATCAAGTATGCAAAAAAAAAATGTCAATGGAGGAAAGGGTTAAGGGGTCAATTGACCATTTAGGTCATGTTGACTTATTTGTAGATCTTACTTTGCTGAACATTATTGCTGTTTACAGTTTATCGCTATCTATAATAGTATTCAAGATAACCAAAAACGACAAAATTTCTTTAAAAATTACCAATTGGAGGGCAGCAACCCAACAACCAGTTGTCCAATTCATCTGAAAAATTCAGGGCAGATAGATATTGACTTGATTAACAATTTAACTTCTTGTCAGATTTGCTCTAGATGCTTTGGTTTCATAGTTATAAGCAAAAAACTGCATTTTACCCCTATGTTCTATTTTTAGCCGTGGCGGCCATCTTGGTTGAATGGCCAGGTCATCGGACACATTTTTCAAACTAGATACCCCAAAGATGATTGTGGCCTAGTAGTTTCAGTGGAGATTTTGTAAAAGATTACTTAGATTTATGAAAAATGGTTAAAGATTGACTATAAAAGACAATAACTCCTAAAAGGGTCAACTGACCATTTTGGTCATGTTGACTTATTTGTAGATCTTACTTTGCTGAACATTATTGCTGTTTACAATTTATCTCTAGCTATAATAATATTCAAGATAATAACCAAAAACAGCAAAATTTCCTCAAAATTACCAAATCAGGGGCAGCAACCCAACAACCGATTGACCGATTCATCTGAAAATTTCAGGGCAGATAGTTCTTGACCTGATAAACATTTTTATCCCATGTCAGATTTCCATAAAATGCTTTGGTTTTTGAGTTATAAGCCAAAAACTGAATTTTACCCCTATGTTCTATTTTTAGCGGTGGCGGCCATCCTGGTTGGTTGACCAGGTCACACCACACATTTTTTAAACTAGATACCCCAAAGATGATTGTGGCCAAGTTTGGATTAATTTGGCCAAGTAGTTTCAGAGGAGAAGATTTTTGTAAAAGATTACTTTAATTTACGAAAAATGGTTAAAAATTGACTATAAAGGGCAATAACTCCTAAACGGGTCAACTGACCATTTTGGTCATGTTGACTTATTTGTAGATCTTACTTTGCTGAACATTATTGCTGTTTACAGTTTATCTCTATCTATAATAATATTCAAGATAATAACCAAAAACAGCAAAATTTCTTCAACATACCAATTCAGGGGCAGCAACCCAACAACCGATTGACCGATTCATCTGAAAATTTCAGGGCAGATAGATCTTGACCTGATAAACATTTTTACCCCATGTCAGATTTGCTCTAAATGCTTTGGTTTTTGAGTTGTAAGCCAAAAACTGCATTTTACCCCTATGTTCTATTTTTAGCCGTAACGGCCATCTTGGTTGGTTGACCGGGTCACGCCACACATTTTTTAAACTAGATACCCCAATGATGATTGTGGCCAAGTTTGGTTTGATTTGGCCCAGTAGTTTCAGAGGAGAAGATTTTTGTAAAAGATTACTTTAATTAACGAAAAATGGTTAAAAATTGACTATAAAGGGCAATAACTCCTAAACAGGTCAACTGACCAGTTTGGTCATGTTGACTTATTTGTAGATCTTACTTTGCTGAACATTATTGCTGTTCACAGTTTATCTTTAACTATAATAATATTCAAGATAATAACCAAAAACAGCAAAATTTCTTCAAAATTACCAATTCAGGGGCAGCAACCCAACAACCGATTGACCGATTCATCTGAAAATTTCAGGGCAGATAGATCTTGACCTGATAAACATTTTTACCCCATGTCAGATTTGCTCTAAATGCTTTGGTTTTTGAGTTATAAGCCAAAAACTGCATTTTACCCCTATGTTCTATTTTTAGCCGTTGCGGCCATCTTGATTGGTTGACCGGGTCACGCCACACATTTTTTAAACTAGATACCCCAATGATGATTGTGGCCAAGTTTGGTTTGATTTGGCCCAGTAGTTTCAGAGGAGAAGATTTTTGTAAAAGTTAACGACGACGGACGACGCCGGACGCCAAGTGATGAGAAAAGCTCACTTGGCCCTTCGGGCCAGGTGAGCTAAAAACATCCCAATATACTTTAAAATCTTTGTCCTACTTCTACTAGCAGGATATTTATTTCATAACCAAATTGTTATTTACATTTTAAACACTCTAAACATCTATTTTCGTTAAAAATAACAATATGAAAACAGCTATACCACAAGTACCAGATACCACTTTCCTTAGCAATCATTATTATAACAGATACATGTTATGTTTATAAATATTGTCTTATTGTCAAAAGAAGAGCAATTATTCAAACAAGCCAGTAAACGTTGATCAAATATGATCAAACCAATCTTGAATAAGCATGTAGATTTTTAAACCATTAAATTCTTTAAAAAATAAAAGTCAGACCACAACCCTATGCACATACCATGTAATGTATCAAATCTCTGTAGCAACCTTTCCAGATCTTGAGGTATATCTTGTAGGTCATTGTGTATATCTTGTCCCAGCTCCTGGACACTGGTCTTCATCAACTCTGTTAGCCTGTCTTTGGACATCATTCTGTAGTACAAGTATACATATTTATACTGCTTTAATATTAAAGGTTTTTTTTACATAGTTCATCTTTAGACATCATTCTGTAGTACAAATACACCCAGTTTAACTATTTTTATTACTTAATGATTTTTACATACAAAACAATTACAATAAATTAGTGATGTAAAACCATAAATCATTTTGTAAGTGAAGAATTGCTTCATCCTAAATATGTGTAACAAGCCTATAAAGGGCACTGCATGCTAATGCGTAATTAAAACTTCAGCAATGGAATAAACAATTAAAACATTCATCTGTGCATAATATAACTACAGATCACTTTTTTAAAGTAGACTCTGAAATTATATGATCATACTTTGTCATTCAGGGCCAAGTTTAGCACAGTATGGGTTTAAAGGCTCTACTGTGACCTATATTTCATTAAATCCATGTCATTTGGACTCTGTTGGATATTTGTCTCATAGGAAACATACATCTGCTTATTTCATATGTATATAGAGTGTACAGTCATGTGACTTACTTCAACAACTCTATAGCATCTTTGTACTGCTCAGTTTCACATACAAAACTACCAAGGGTCATAGAATATACTTCTCTCAACTGAAAAAAGGTCAAATATATTTTGTAACATTTACAGTACCTGTCCAGGTAAGATCATAATAATTTACATGATATTTATAGCAGTTTGTAATATTCCTATATAATGTGCTATTACAGTATGTCCTTTAAACTTTGAAAGTTGATTTGTGAACAAATCTGCTTTATAAAATTGATTATACCACGATGTGTAACCTCTTGTTAACTTTTGACTTTCTTATTGTTATGTACCACATGATCACTATTCAGATTTTGAGATACTATATATCATTTCAGTTAATTTGACTTGTAAAAACATAAAATTTACTACAAACGTTTTCATTTTACAGTTTAATGCACATCATTTTTTCTTTTTTTCCAATAACAGTTAATCTTACTTTACTACACAAATATTATTTGTATTTATTTCAAAATTAATTAAATTCTCAAATAAGCCATACCTGTTTACCCAATGGATGCTTAGGAAGTTTACTGACCAAACAATGAAGGCATCGTAACACAGGGAAAAATAACTCATGATATTTGTTTATCTGTGACATAAATTCCTCAATAACTTTCTGAAAAATAAACAAAGAATTAAAAGTCTGAAATGCTAAGAGTTAACAGGATGCAAACAGCCTCCTGTTAACAGAAATTAATTTCCCTAACACTTTCTAACCAACCCAATAAAAATGCAACACAGAAAAAAATAACAAAATAGTTTATAAAATTTAATTTTTGCATACCAAATATTTAGAAAAATAAAGCCTTTTCTGTTTCCTTGAAATGCCCTTTTTCTTTAAAATATTTTGGGCCCACAGAGAGGCTTTACTATGAAGTTTAATAACCTTTGTATATTCATCATTTTCTAGTAGAGCTATCTGTTCTTTTGGTGGACTGCTTTCAACATATCTGAAAAATAGATAAAATAAAGATATAGATGAATCAATAGACTAATAGCGCTTTATAACGCTTTAACACACATGACTATATCATGGTGCCTGGTTTTTATTGGTTCAGGAAGCTGCAGAACCAAGAGAAAACTACCAATCTATAGCAAAATCTACAATCCTTGACAATTAAGAGGAGAGCTCACCTGCATGCAGCAAGGTCCAAACTCACCTCAATGCAGACAGACTAGTTATGTCTGTTGATAAACTGCTTAGACTGTTTGGCAAACAGTCGTAATTGCATTGCATAATATGTCAGAGAAATTAAGTCATTAACAGAATATCAAAATAACAGAAAAGAAATTAAAATATTATTCCATTTGTCTCTTATTTGTTTTTAGAAAAATTACTATGAAATTATCAATTAAACAGCCAACATGGGACATAACTCTTGAATTACATAATACTGTAAATTCAGAGATTATTGCGTGCATCTAATATGGACCATAATTTGCTATTGGGCTCGTTTCCTATAACTATAGAAAAGTGATAAAATTGTGAATTACTGTAAGAAAAGTTGTAACTACATATAAAGATGCCATTATTTTTATCAACATACAAGTGTATGCTACTCTTCCCTAGAAAAAAAATTGAAATTAACAAATTTCAAAGATTATACAATCGTATTTTTGTGTCGTTTCTCGCGTTACTTTTCGCTTCCGAAGTGCATAACGCTGACTGATTTATAGATAATCGTCACCGGCAAATTCGTAACTTTTGCTTTCAAATAATGAAGAACATCGACCAATAAGAATAGTGAGGAGAAAATTCCGAGAACTCTTAGTATTTCTGTAGCAGGTGTAAGAACACTGTCGTTACTTTGGTTTCCCATTTCGTAATGCAAATTTTAGATGGTGTAATCTGCTTTGTTGTAAAAGAATTCTTTGCAACAATATGCAAATATGAACTCTTGTGAGATGTTCAAACAGGTAAATCCGAGATGATTTACATTCTTGTTTTGTTCTTCATAATAATTAAGTTAGAAAATGATGTTATCATTATGCGTTACATTACACACAAAACAGAAGTCCAGTTTTTTATTAAAATTGTTTTTGTCGTTAAGTTCTAATCATTTCTGGTCATACGTGAAACATGTGTCTAACATGTGATCATGCCCTTACAGCCGGATATACGAAATACTAGGTCTAAACATTGTTTTTGTTTCCAACGGGATGTTAGCAAACATAATCTGTAGACTTGTTTCGTCTTGTTTAAAAAAGCAAAATTTTTCCTATGTGCATAATGTTACATATGATCTTGTGTGAAAATAAATGCCCAATGACTTGACAAAATCGATTTCAGATTTGACCGACGTTTTAACACACTTCGTTTCCCAATAACGATGTAAAGGGTCCTTGGAAAATTCAATCGAAATTACGTCTCTTATCATTGTGCCGATGTTCGTTGAATTGATTTTGCTTCAGCAGTAAACATTACTGGATATTTTAGGTGAATAAAGATAATCTAATAAAAAATACATGTTAATATACCGTTACACTTGGAATGTACAAATTTGGTATCTTTGTCACAATTTTTAATTAATTTATTTTATTCATGTTCTGCAAACACTTTTCAGAAACGCAATAAACTTGTCAAAGGAAAAGTAAACTTTTACCATGCATGACTTGAAATGAAGTACTTAATTGATTTAGCCCACTAAAGTAGGTTAAAATGTGGAAACCATCCAGATGGTGTACAGGTCACAAATATCACATGGTGCCTATTTCAAAGATTCTTATTCCAAGTTAAAAGTTTTTTTCTTTACTGGATTTAAAGAATTTTACATTGCCAATGATTTGGAATAAATTGTATATAACTGGAATTTCAAAACCCAATATAAATACATTTTTTTGGCTAAAACATCAAGATACAACGATTATGGTATCCTGTATCAATGAAGAAAATATGGAAATTCCTGAATAAATTGTACTAATTGTTTTCAAAACAAGCACATATTTAGGAGTTTTATAATACTGTTACATTTAAGATGGATTTTAAGAAAAAGTATACTGTTCAGATTATTTTAAGCAGATTTAGCAATAAAATAAAACTAAAAAAATGCTTTCGGTTTCTTATGGTTTCCTGTCACGTTTAAAAAAAACTTTAATTTAACATTGAAAATAGATTTTAAATATTAAAATGAAGCAAGTAACACTAGTAATGGTGTTCATTTATGTCTTTTGAAATATATTGTGCAAAATAAAGAAAATAAAGATTGGTTTCCTGTTTGGTTTCCTGTCATGTAAACGGTGAATCAAAATGTATTAATTTTTTCTTGAAAAACTCAATTGTTCCATTAATACTATTCTAACACCAACACAACCCACAGAATAAAAGTTAAAGTTTTAGAACTTATAAAAAAGGATACAAAAAGAAACCAAAGGCCGAATACCAAATTATGGTCCATATTGCAAATTTGTCATTTTAGACTATAATGCAATTTTAATCTTTGCGATATACAGAAAAATCTTATTTAACTCATATAAAAAAAATCATATTAAATGTGAGTATAAATTATTGAGATCATAATCCTGTCACATTTTTCACAATAATAAAAACCTTGCAATAGTTACAGTAACTTTAAGGTGGCACCCTACAGATATAGTAATTTTTTTTTCCCCATTGAATTTTTTTTTAAATTTGCATACATATACTATGCAATGGCCTCTATAAAAATTTGAGTTAAAAATAGTATGTCACCAGACTCGTTTCCATGGTAACGGTCGCCAAAGTTGGTATATCACGTGTATGCATAAATACATACCTGATGTAGAAACTCTGGATTTTTTTTAAGCCTTTGAAAGTATTTTGAAAGGTTTGTTTTACAATTATTACAAAATTATTATTCAAAATGAAAATAAAACACAAATAATGGCAGTTTTATTCATTTTAATTGATTTCGGCTACAATTTCATCAACACTGCACCACAAAAAAAACACAGATTTTGTTAAAAAATTATATTTTTCTTAAATTTCCAAAAAAATGGTCCAATGAATATTTTTTTTAATTTGACATAAGATGGTCATAACAATGAGCTTTGAAAAGGAATAGAAAAAAATATGGGTCACCAGACTATTTTTTGCCCCAAAAACGTTTTTGTAACCCCTAACGAAACAGTGATCAACCGCAGTTTTTTGTATATCATTCATCATCGGTGACCAAACTTCACCAAAGTGTGACATATGTTGTCATATTCTTTGTTAAACTAACACAGAATACAGTTTCACAAGGCAATGAAATGAGAACATTTGTTTTGTTTCTATGAACAACGGTTACCATGGCAACAGGACACGAAGTTGGAAAATTCAAGTGTTTGCATTGTTCTGATGTGCAAGAGTTACAACCCAACAGACAATAGAAGATCAAATCCCATGATTTTAGATCAACAGCACATGGCTGCTATGTAAATGTAAACAAATACTATGATACATTATAATGCAGCTTATATTAGCATTACTGTGGTATTAAATGAGCAAAATAAGTCAGAAGTTAGCAAAAATCACCAAATATTTTTTTTTTTTAAATATCGATTCATAGATAACAGTCGTGCAAGTAAATGGCTAAAAAGACTTTGTCACCTTTTCCTCAATAAATGATTTAAGTTGATGAAGCATAATGATAATACATTATATATTTCAGTTGTCATAGTAACATAACCAAAAAATTATGAAATTATAACTTTTTCAAAGGTTTTTCAACTTTCTTTATTTTGAATGCCTCAATAATCAAGCAAACATATTACTGTTATATTTACAAATATGTAAATAGTTTACTCCTCTGATTCAGTCAAGTATTGATTGATAGTCATAGCATTATTAGAGTTCACTTTGTTCTCAGTCAAAATTGTCAATCCTTCCATATTGAATAGTACATGTTGCTCCCAGTCAGATATATCATATTACTAATAGTGGCAATTCTTTTCTTTTAAAAGCTTTGTTTTCTGGTTATCTGTTTCCCTCTCTAATTTCTTATTCATACTTTCCCAAACTCTCTGAGTAAACTTTCCTGGGGAATATTCTGATGCTGCATTTACCTGAAATATAAATTATTTGTAATGAAAAGGTGTAATATATACAAATAAACTACCAAATCAATATATTATTTCAGTGAGTGCAAAATTAATCCAATCATGCATTACAACATCAATTTAAAAAGATTGTATTATACCTGACTAACAAAGGTACTCCTTAAGCGTTTTATAATATGATATATGGCCAGGTTTTTGAAGTGATTGCAATAATTAGGTCAGCTGATGGGTATGCATTTTATATTGCTTCTGCATATGATGGACATCCTTTTGAGTGGTTTTTGTTTTGTGTACAATGACACTTTGGCATGCAATAATTGACAATATATATGCTATAGGCAGCATTATAGTGTCCAATGCAAATTCAAAGGTCTACATGTATATTTAATAGGTGTGACCTTTACTGTCTACCTTAAATCAATACAGTTGAACTGTTCTTTTTGGTATAAATTTGCATATATGCAGCATGCGACCAAGTTTGTGATAAACATAAGTTATCTACATCACAAAGTTATCTTCATTGTCATAATTGTGGCACATAAGAACCAGTGGCAGTCTTGACTATATACTTTGTATTTTTAAAAGATATAAAATACAGTACAAATCAATGGTGTAAAATGTGATCACTGTGACCTTCTTTTGTCTGGAAGCTGAGTTACTAACTGAGACTCTGAGAGTGTATATATAAGTTTGCATGATCTGACACCTTTTAGTTGCTGAGATATACATTTGTTGTATATGAAATTGGATTTTTAATGTTACCAAAGTCAGTGAAGTGGAAAATGTAGATCAGTGAGATCTGTGTACAAATTTACATGATCCTACATTTTATAGTTGAGTGGACTAAATATATTGTCCAAACAAAAAAAATGTTGTAAATGCCTGAAAAACACCATTATCAGATTAAAAAGTCTCAAATGAAACCCAAGTTTTTTCTCAAAGGTAACTACATGTAATTATCCTAAAATGTATGTATTTACCTTTGACAGCTATCCTTCATTTTTCTGAAAAACTGCTGCTAATAACCTGCTGTTAAATGATGACAATGAGACCTACAATTGATAACAAATATAACAAAAATTAAATAAACAAATGTATATATAATATATATATATAAATGAAAGTACATGCAGTGTTCAAATACTATAGCTAAAACATATTCATTTAAAATTAACTGGAAACTTAGGCTGTTAACAATGAAATTTGTATTAAAAGTATGTATAAAGGCTTTCAAAACCAAATAGGTTACCTTAAATTTGTTGAAATTATACATTAATCTGTTAATATAGATTTCATTTAATAAATTCGAATGTAATAATTCTAGTTCAATATTTTTGTTGAAACAAATTCTGTCATGTTCTATACATGAAAGTCTTCAAGTATATATAACAATGCTTTACCACAAAATTGTTTTTCGAAATATTGACCCTAAACTTGAAATTATTACCAAGATCTGTTAATTCACTTTTATGACTGCTTACATGTAAGTGCAAATATGAATATAATTATGGTCCTCATTATACTTTATAACTACTTATCAAAAAAATACTTTGAAATTACACATGTATATGACTAAAGGTTTTAATTACCTTCTAATTATTCATTAAATTAACCATGTTTAAAACTGTTTCTTCTTTTGCTGAGTTTTGAATTTATTTACAGGATTCTTTTGCAACTGCAAATATTTTCTTTCCAGTTTCATTCTCCTTTTTCTTTAAGTATGTCTGATGAATTCACAAAAAGTACATTCAATCCATTAAGGAAATTGTTGAAATGTGTGGCACAAATTCCTGCATGTATCATTCCTGAAAAATATGATATGAAATGTCAGTCTGCACCTGTATTGGTTAATTAGACAAACTATAAACTATTCAGACTTGAGTTCATAATTTTATTTGGGATATTCAATTATTTTTTCAATTTATATTTATATAATATGATTGTGAATTCATGTTTACTTTTATTCTTATACATATACAATGTAGATCACAGACTCATATTCATTTCTAATAATGTGGAATGAGGGTGGGTGCCCCCCTTCTTAATTTGTTTTTTTGCTTTTATAGATTATCCTGCATACACATCATTCTAGGTGTTTTTAAATTACTACATATGTAAGGTATGACTATCAGACCACTTGGTCTCTGATCACATGCAAAAGGTGACTTAATATGAAAATTCTGATTATAAAATAAAGAAAACTAATAATATTTTAAGTTTGTAAAACATTATTTTTGTGAATGAATCATTGTGATTGCATTTGTTTACTCTTTCAATTCTAATTTTATTTATGGTTATATAATTGCTACCAAATAAGTATTTACAAATTAATCCTCCCCTTTTGAATGCAAAACTAAAAAGCCCCTTATGTATAGATGTCTTTGTGTTCATTGCAAAAATGATAAATAACTTCCAGGGGCAAAATTCCAGAAAAATTACTAAGTTCAGATTCATAAAAAATTTGGGCAGCACTTCCCCTCAAAATATAGCTTTTTACCCTCAAACCACATAAACCCCAGACCATAATAGAGGGTTATTGAAGAAAGAAAAAGAGAGGTGTGGGGCAGGTTCATTTATTCAAGACATGAAACCATACACCTTCTCCACCCAGTAAAATGTTTAAAGAGAATATATAATAAGGAGAAAATTGAACTCTTACCATGTACAGCTTTTGAATTGATAACAAATTCACCAGTCCCATGTTTTCCCTCGTTTCTACACTGTTAAACGTGTATGATATGCAGGTTACATGCACTGCAGCTACAATGATATGGTATGGACAAAATGCCCTCCTGGTTCAAGCTTTGAAGTTCGTATTCCCGTTCACAGACAGTATCCGCAGGGGATTTACTCTTAACGAACATATTCTGTGGTAGGTGATCAGCCAGAGCTAGCCGTCGACCTTCTTTCCAGGTTTCGTCATACGAAAGATCACTGTGATCGGATGCCGAATTTCTCCAACTTCCAGTTCCGAAAACTTATATCATATGACCTGATAAGTTGAGAATCATTCAATACTGTGTGAACTTTCAGGCTGAAGCTATTCATATTCTTTATTTTAAAAGAACGCATGTATTTATCCTTTATGATAAACCTTCCTTTCTTCTGGGCGATGAGCTGTAACTTAGAAGTTGTTTACACACGTTGTCAACAGACGACATTGGAACTGTTACCGTGACCTAGATATACAAGCGATATATCCTAATTTTTTAACGGGAACCAGTTTTACATCAGTAAAACGTTGTTATCTCCCTTAGTGTCGGGAGCTACCTTAAATAGCTTGAATAAATAACATATTCAAAACTGAGAGTTATGAAGCATGAAGGAATCATTCAGCTTAACACAATGAATTTTGTTACCTCATAAAGGATGGAGTCATCCTCACAGATTCTATATCATGGTGTTTCATGTCTTTGATTGTCTGAGGCAAGTCTTCATGATGACATAATATACGACTGCACGGGAAGGAGAAGAAGTGGTCCAGAATACAGAACTGAAATCAAATAAAATGTTATATTACATTTCTGATCTTTTTGTGCTGAGACTGATGTCTTATTAGTTAAAGATTGTTCTTATGACACACTTTATAAAAGTACATGAATGAAAAATTGTTTCAAAACAGGACTTTACAAGAACATGCAAAAATGATTATTAGGCCTCAGAAACTACCTAAATAGCAAACTTATCTAATTTTATTAAGTTGACAAATAGATAAATTACAATGTCACAATGATGGCATATGCATGTTGAAATGGATGTATTTGACTTAAAATGATCATTCCATGCATAAAGTTTGGTCAAAATATGTACGAGTAGTACCCTTACACAAATACACATATCTCTATAAAATACTTTTTGTAGCAAAATAGCTTTATGGGAAAAGCCGTAACTAAAATTTAAGAAGCACTATACTTTACCTGTAAACCTTTAATAAAGTTTAGGACAGAGAAATCATGGTACAGAAATATATCTAATAACAACTGAAACACCTTTGATCCCAACTTGAATGGAAACTTGGATGTCATTATTATCTGTAAATAGAAGGGGAAATAAATTAATTGAACCAATAATTCTTTGTAAGCTGTCTTCTTAAAAATAAAAATTGCTAAAACAACATTAAATACCAGAGATTATGTAGATTATATAAAAAAACGAGATTTTTTTTTCTTTAGTAGGACTTTTCAAAAGTTAAATCCGGACTTAATACCTAGTATAACAATTCTAAGTCAATTATAAAAGTTCATGTACTTTTATCAAATTTGATCGTCGTTTCCAACGCTTGTTTCACAATTGTTGCATTACATGCATGCTGCATAAAAATCTGAAAATTGATAAACTGAAAGCAATCACAAGGTATTCAAACTATATCAAATTGTATTTCTCAATAAAATTCAACATTCATGACTACACCTGTTTCTATTGACAACGCTACTAATGGAAATCTTGATTTAACTCATAATTTCTCAGATAAGCATGTAGCATATTAATGTAAATATAAGAATTAAATGCTCATTTTTGTAATTTAATAGGGTTGTAATAGCCTTGATTGTGCTCATGTTTTAAGTATGGAGGACTCATTAGAATTTTTCTATATTAAAGCTTATTTATGACAGGTTTTAAATGTTCAGTGGAGTGAGGTGCTTGGAATTTTCTATATGTTACCTGGTTTTAAAAGAGAGTTGGATTTTTGATGGAGGGAGGTGCTTGGAATTTCAATATATGTTCCCTGGATTATAAATATTCAGTGGAGAGAGATGTTTGGAATTTGTTAATATTTTACCTGGTTGATGACATGTGTTTATTATTTAGCAGAGGGAGGTGCTTTGAATTGTTCTATATTTTACCTGGTTGATGACAAGAGTTTTAAAAATATTCAGTGGAGGGAGGTGCTTGGAATTTTTCTATATTTTACCTGGTTGATGACAAGTATTAAATATTTAGGGGAGGGAGGTGCTTGGAATTTTTCTATATTTTACCTGGTTAATGACAAGTGTTAAATATTCAGTAGAGGGAGGTGCTTGGAATTTCTCCATACATAAGAGTGATGACACAGTATTAGGAAGCAATCTATGAACAGCAGCAACTGATGTGGCAATACCAAATACAAATACTATTGGTAAATGATGTATGTAGTTACTGAAATATAACAAAGAAAAATAAAGTCATAATTGGTAGCTGGTGTATGTACCTAATTATTGAAATGAAACAAAAACAATTGGTTGTCTGTATCAAGTCAGGAATATGGCAGTTGTCATTTGCTTGATGTGTTTCACCTTCTGATTTTGTCATTTGATAAGGGACTTTCCGTTTTGAATTCTCCTCTGAGTTTGTGCTGTTTTGGTTACTTTACTTTATGTTGTTCTATTTGATTACTAAAATCAAACAGTCTTGAGGAAAAACACAATTTTTTATTGATGTGCAATGAATTACGTACTGAATTCAAACAAAGTTATTAACATGTTCATCATCTCTTTAATCCTTCTGGTATATGTAAACAACATTCATAATCTTATTTACATAGATTTATTATTTTTGTTCTTATGCCCAAAAATTATACTTTTATCAATGATATCATGTAAAATAAGAAACCTTGTTTTATTCTTTTAATTTTTCCATACTAACTTAAGTTAATACAAGTACAGACCTACAAATTGTGATGAAATCCTGTAATATTTGAGGGACCCAACTCTCCAAATCTTCAAATACAATAATGATCGGGGGATATCTCTGGTGCTCACTCGTAGAGACGGACTTCCTCTTCTTTGAAGGACTGTGGGGTTGCTGTAAGAAACATAAATATTTGTTAATTCAGGACTCACACTAATCAGCACTGGAGAAATAATATAAAATTGTTTCAGGACAAAGGAAAGAAAGCTTAACTTTCTTTAAAATTCAGGGTCTATGTTTATTTCTTTAGGAAATTCAGAATAACGCCCATTCTTCCCTTGCATTGTTACGCTCTTAATGTAAACAAATTTTCAATAACAATTTTGAATTAAAAAAGAAGTCTTATTTAGGAACAAATATAATTAAGTTGTTACAGCTATGACATTACCTTATATTTAGTATTATACCAGACAGATGTTAAATGTAGACAGACTACATACACATGTTTACCTTATATTTATTATTATACCAGGCAGATAGCGTTGACAGAGTACAGGGTAAATTTTTAGTGTTGGTTATCAAGTCATCGTCTTCATCAGTAAACTGAAACATAATTACAATTCTAAATTAAAATTATTTTTACGTTGTTTATCTAAGTGGACATAAATTGTAAGAAGAAGAAAAATATAATTATTAAACATCTTTGACTTTGGACTCTAGTTGATAGTTGTCTCGTTGCAAATCATACCACAACTCCAGAATTTAAAAAATACAACTAATTTTAAAAGTTGTGAAGTGAAATGTTGCATTTTGTTGGCCTCTAGATTTTTACTTAATGATGTCATTTCAGTTAACAGAATCTCATAAAAGTAACCTCTTCTGTATCTAACTGATTTTTACATAATTACCATATCTGGATTCTGTAGAAGTTGTCCCAGTGTCTTCGTGAGAACATTCTTTACTTTGTTACAATCCTTAGATCTGAGTATGGCCACCAGGGGAGATACTCTCTCATGTAACAGTTCTACTAATGTGGAAAACATAACACCATGGTCAGGTGTGTTCACCCCTTAAAAAATAATTGTTTCAAGAATTAATATTAATCATGGTACACACTTTAAGGAATGGGCATATAAAGGAGTATGTTCGATAAGGTCCTAAAATGGCCCCCTTTTTTAGCGTAAATTTCAAATTCGGAGTTATCGACCAATATGTTGATAAATTAAAGCTAATACATTGACTAGCTAGGATATCAGCCATTTTGTTGAAATTTTTACGTTTCTGCGTTTCATTATGACGTCATAAGTTGTGCTCATATTGATTTTTCACGAAAAAATCAATGAAAATGTTTAAATTTCCATAAATTATTGGACAGGAAACATAGAGCGCATACGTCGACAACACAGATCTTTTAAAATAATTTTTGTGAAGACATTTTCACATGTCTTCTTTGAATCTAAAGCTTGTCGACGCCTGCGCTCTATGTTTCCTAGTCCTTTGTTTGGTTGAAATCTAGCTGATTTTGTCAAATTTCACCAAAATCTCTTATTTAGATCTTTTTTGGATGTAAAAAGCAACGTGTTAGAATGAAACTTTGACAAAAACAGTTCTGTTTAACTTTCTAACATGTCTTTAAATTCAGCTGTATCTTTATACCTGTCTTTTCATACTGCACATTTTAGTTTTTCTGTTTGTCTTTTTAGTGTCATTTTTTTAGCAATGGCATTGTCAGTTTATTTTCAACTTTCAATGTCCCTTTCAGATCTTTCGACTCTTTTTATATTCTCTAATAAGCTTACAAACAGGAGAATGATGCATTTAATAACTGAAGTATGCTTACTGTTAATTTAGGGAATAGCGGTACATTGTACTGAATTTGAAGAAACATTGTAGAATTTTTCAGAACCCAATCATATTAACATACATACAATGATAATATCCTACATAGAGCTACAACACCTGCAACAGTCTGATTATTGTTTCATGCCTACCAGTAACAAGGGCAGCTGTAGGTATTTCAGTAACAAAAGAGTCTTTGTGATCCTGATCATGGTCTAAACTAAACTTTTCATGACAGGAGCTTGTAAACGCCAGTAGATCATCGAATATCTTAGAATTCAAATCAGCTCTCAGTATCTGAAATATATGGATAGAATTTTGAACAATACCAAATATAACATAATGGTGTTTTAGCATTATTAAAGCGTGAGCGGGTATTAAAGAGACTGGAACAACTGGTTAAAGAATGTTGACATGGCAAGTCGACCGACTGGTATATTTTATGAAAAGCAGAAAGAAACATTCAAATCACATTTTATGTTTCATTTGAAATATTCATCATGAAAAATTAATAAATCATCCTGTTTTATTCACTATTCATGTATTGTTTATATGTATCAGAATAACCTAACAAGTATGTATAAAATAAAAATAAAACAAATAATAATTGAAACAGGATTAGAGCAAAATATATATCAAATCACTGAAAACTGACAATTTTCATCACACTTAAAATAATCTATATCATAGACTTAAATTAGGAAGATTCACTTCTGACAGTTTAATGAAAAACATGTACCATGCATATGGAATTAAAAATGTAGAAACAATAATTTATCCCCTAGATTTGGTGTATGATAACTTTACTTGTATTTCCTGATCAATTTCTTCCCATGTCTGATCACACGTTGATTGTCGGGAAGCTCCAGAGACTGGATGTTCACAAGCTTTAAAGTAATCAGCTGAAAAAAATCAAATATAATTCATCTTCTTAGGCATCACTTATTACTATGGGAAGGAGATACAACACATTAACTAAGACAAAATCAACATAACTTAAGGATGTCCTTAGGTGAGGTTAGGTGAAAATTAATAAATTCAGAAGTTAAAATTGATACTATAAGCTGGTAGAGTATCAATTAAGGATAAACATAAGCTAAAAATATTGATAGGTCATGGACCTCCTTTTCGCAATATTTGAGATTTAAAATATAGAGGGAAAAGGCTGACTCAGACTTTTACCTTTAATTTGACTTGGTATTATTAGGTCTCAAAACAAAAGAAAGGAAATTAAGAATCTTCTAAAATTTTGGTAAATGACCTTTCATGAGCTATTAAGTCTTATACATTTGTTATATGAAAAAATAAATGGGTGTTATAGGGCAAAGTATTTTATATTGTATTGTATGGAAAAACACAAGGAGTCCGAACATTTGACACAAATTCCAAAACCTCACCTAAGTGCATCCTTAAGGTCACATTTTCCCTCTGGTGCACAGGTTGTAGATTTGTTCATACCAGTCACCCTTTCCACAGTTGCATTGTACAATCTTGTTTGTATTTAATCGTTTACTTTGTACGTAGTGGTTTCATTTGTGTCTTTTTATTTTTATAAGCATCCTTTGGTTCTGGTGTTATCTTTTTTAAGGTTATAATTTTCAAAACTCCTTAATAATAATGGTTTCTTTTCTAAAAAAATTTCAGGGGCCTCGGTGGCCAAGTGGTCTAAGTACTTACTACTGTGATCACTAGCCAGTCAACACTGAGGTTGTGAGTTCAAACCCCACTCATGCACTTGACTCCAATCTTAATTGACTAGGATTGTCAGTTTTCCTATTGAAGATCAGTGGTTTTCTCCAGGCACTCCGGCTTCCTCCACCAATAAAAATTGGCCGCCAAAGAAATAACCTAAATACAGTGCTTAAAAGGGGTGTTAAAACACCAGAAAATCAAATCTATTTATTTCATAAGAAGATGTCATACAAATTAAATCATCTCCCTCAATTGTAACCTCACCTGGGTTTACTCGTTTCTTTTTTCCCTTGTATGCAAAACACCCCTGCAAAAATAAAAAGAACTTTTTACATATATCTTCTTATATCATGAATATTTACAATAAAATTTAATTAATTTTAAGACCAATTCTTGCATTGCCATGTAGAATTCCAGTCCAAATAATTTTGCCTCATTTTCGAATGCAAGTCCTCTGTGAAGTAATTTTTAAGACATAGATCTGTGTTTGTATATTTAATTATGATTCTTAACACCTTAACATTTTGCCAGCTACATTGATGTCTTCATGGAATGCATGCATTTTCATAAATCATGTCATGCATGTAGTCCTTGAACATGCTGAACCAGATGAATAGCAATTTGTTTTAACATATTTTTCAAATAGCCTTTTATTTTATTTTTTAACCCAAACTCAACTATTTTTTGTCCATCTGATGAGTTAATAGATATAGGAAGATGTGGTGTGAGTGCCAATGAGACAACTCTCCATCCAAATAACAATTTAAAAATTAAACCATTATAGGTTAAAGTACGGCCTTCAACACGGAGCCTTGGCTCACACTGAACAACAAGCTATAAAGGGCCCCAAAATTACTAGTGTAAAACCATTCAAACGGGAAAACTAACGGTCTTATCTATATAAACAAAAGCCTTTTTCAACTGATTTTTATAGTTCGTTCTTAAGTTGTACTGTTATACCACTGTCCCAGTTCAAGGGGAGGGTTGGGATCCCGCTAACATGTTTAACCCCGCCACATTATTTTTGAATGTGCCTGTCCCAAGTCAGGAGCCTATAATTCAGTGGTTGTCGTTTGTGTTTACATATTTGTTTTTCATTCATTTTTTAAATAAGGCTGATAGTTTTCTCGTTTGAATTGTTTTACATTGTCTTATCGGGGCCGTTTATAGCTGACTATGCGGTATGGGCTTTGCTCATTGTTGAAAGCCGTACAGTGACCAATAGTTGTTAAAGGGAAAATTCACGATTTTTCACTTATGGTTTAAATATGTTAATTATGACATAATATATATATTCACAAAGTTTTATTGCTATATGTGCAGTAATAAAGGAGAAATTCAATATTTAATGAAAAAATATTAACTACTTCCTGTAGGTCGTGACGTTTTCTCCTGGTTTTTGCATGCCAGGATTTAAAATACAATCATTAAAAGTCTTGGTTTTTAATCATATTTTAACGTAATCGTAAGCGCGCCGATGACTTACGCTTTATCTAAATAACCATCCGATAATAAGAAGATAAAACGCACAGACATTCAATTGTACATATTCATGAGATAATTTTTTTTTATGTTAAACGTATATATTCGAATTATTTTTGTAGACAACACAAAAGTTATAAATTTATTTTTAATTAATATATTTTCGGACTGATAAGGTGAAAAAAGTAAAGTACAATAATCTGTAAAGACAATATGTTGGTGTACTCTTATTGACCTTTTACTATCTCTGCTATGACTTGGTTGATACGATGTGTGTATTCACGGTTCTGTGGCAATACTCGTAGATGGCTTGTTGAAAGGTAAATTGTTATTTGCACTTCGGTATTTAACCACGCCTCTCGGGCACATCTTGCCAGGTGTGACTGTCTATTCGGATCAGTGAATTATAAGACAAGGGAGCATTCAATATACATATTTAAAATATATCTTCAAGTTGGTGACAAATAAAAATTGATCGCCGTGGAATTATTTAATTATGTTTGGTGCTATTATTTATTTTAATTCAAATAAGTTAATTTACTAAGAAATACACAATTTTCGGTTAAAGACGGGAAACTGAAATCATATGTCCGATTGAAATGATTTACACCTTTTGTCCTTGATTGATGTCTAATAAAAAGGAGAACTTAGAAATTATAAATAGCTTTACCAAAGTATTTTTATTTATTTTTATTAGGCAAATAAATGAATGAGAACACTTAGATTTAGACTTTTTAAAAGCCACGTATAAATTAATAACTGGAACTCACTGAAGATAACTCTACCGAAGCGGAATATAATATGAACGAATAAATAAAAAATATTTTTCTACTTGAGAAGTTTTTAAAAACTGACAGCAAATTTAAGGTCTTCTTGGAATGGAATCGAAAAATTACGAATAGATATTCTTTATCAAGTGTGAAAAACGTCAACCAAATTTAATCATAATCGGGGACGTCCTTATTAAAATAGTCTTCGTCTCACAACGTATAATACTTAATAACTATTTGACCAAAGATGTTTAAAAACAAAAGACAACGAATTTAATGTCATCTTTCCCTATTTTTGAATGTAATTATAAGTCTGTTCAACTGGCAAGAATACCCCTAAAGCAGACAAATATCTGAAAAGCAGTTTATTCTTTAAATTTGCTGTCATTGAATATCAAGAAAGAAAATAAATCCCGAAAATGATTTGAAACTTTAATACACAATAGCTTTCCTAGAAAATATTCACATCCCTCAGGGATTATTAGTGTACGTCCAGTTGCATATGTCGGAACAATTGTGGTGATGACGAATTTCTTTCTTTATTCGAGAACAATCTAATTGATATATAAATCTGTGATTTTACTATGTTCATAACTTCGATGAACCAAAGCAAGTTATAGATCGACCTGTATTTAAATCAAATTGGTCCTCTTCTTCTTCTTCTTTTGGTATACAATAGTCTATCGAATTGGATGATTACATACTGTTAGTATACGCAAGGATTTGTATAGTTAGTATACGTGGACTAGTCTATTTACAAAACTTTTACCCCAATTTGCACAAAATGTATGTTTCTTTCTTATGTTCAATGTATACATGTATATATTTTAAATTGCACTGTAGTTCCGTAACTTTCTATCCGGGCGTATAAATGATACGTCGACAAGTGCGCACATTTTTTTAATCAACATTTCTGGAATGATCCAACGAATGTAGGAGAGAATGTCACAGGACAAAAAGTCACAGACAAAAAGTCACGGACAAAAAGTCACAGGACAAAAAGTCACAATTCAGTTTTTAGAGTATTTTTCTTTAAACAAGAAAAACTAGTTTTAAAAACAAAGTTTTTGTTTTTTTCTTGAACTCTTATATATAAAGCAACTTTGTAATTAAAATTTATTCAATAAATATCAATGATGAACAAATAATTGTTCTGAAAACAAAATGTCAAAGTGACTTTGTACTTAAATGGCTTCATGGTGCCAAGAAATGTCCCCTTTGCATGATTAAAATTTGATAACTTTTCATTTAACAAAGCTTATGAACAATGTCCTACACTGAAAAATAAATAGATGTAATAAAAAGAAAATATTTCAAGATCTTTCTCTTATATATTCAAACAATTGTCAAAACAATAATTGTGACTTTTTGTCCTGTGACTTTTCGTCCTTTCAAAGGAGTAGGTCCGATAAGACCCCTTTTTGGCCCCAAAATATAGCAGTTTTACAAAATTGTTAAAATGTATAATTTTAGTTATTAATTGGACAGTAGAATGCTTCTGCTACATAAATATGGTCTGTTTTGACAATACGTTGTACATATATCGAGCACTAGCACCAGTAAGTCAGGCTAAATTACTGAAATCTTCACAATTCTAGCATTTTGGTTAAATTTTAGACGGTTTTCGTGTAAAACGAAAGTGGCCGCATTCGTGTTCATCCAAAATATTTAATTGTAAGTTGTATTTGATGATAATACATAACTTATATAAAGATTGAGGATGAACACGGATGCGGCCACTTTCATTTTTGACAAAAAACATCTGAAAAGTGACATTTTTCAGCATATTTGTTAGAGTTTTCATATTTGAGCTTGAATCGGAGCGTTTTTAATGACTAAATTAGTTAAAATCTTTCACATACATTAATTGAATCAAATAAAATAGACACTTAAGTGTTTAAAAAGTGGTCAACATCTTTCGTTACATGAACCTGAAATTTGAGGCCAAAATCGGTCCTTACCGGGCCTACTCCTTTGTAACTTTATGTCCTGTGACTTTCTGTCCGTTTACCGATCCAACTATGTCCTTTACTATTGACAACGAGTAAATATTACATTTTCCCAGAGACATATAATACAATTATATGTCTCTGATTTTCCCAAATTTACCCTTGGAAAAAATACGTATATTTGTATATATCTTCAATTTTTTTTTTTTTTTTTTTGTATCATTTTTTTTTAATAAATGATATTCTTTACACCAGAAATTATATTTATAAACAAGCGTATGAGTTAAGTAATGACTAGTATATTATATCACTTTCGGACACGCAAGACAGAGATGTATATTATACATGCACCTGATAGTTCAGTTATAAGTTATCGGCCGTGTACACTGATCAATACCTACAGAAGTGAAACGATGCATGAACTTGCAAGCCCGACAGGAAATCGCTTGAATACCTGGACGTGTCACCTTACACCCCTCACAATACCTTTGGGAGTAATACCTTAAGCCATGCGGGTGATCAGTGGAGCGAAGATCCTAATTTATTTGAATAAAGTATATTACTTTAAAGAATTATGAACGAATTAGATTTTCGAAAACAATTTTCACGGAACACTTATTTATGATTTGAACTTTGACTTTTTAACCGATTCCAATATTAACAGTTTAAAAATAACAGACTATATGGTTATCAAAAATATAAGAACATTGTCCGTATCAAGTAAGTTAGTCAGATAAAACAACCGTACGATTGACAAGATATCGACACGTAATTAAGACTACATCGGTTACTGTAGTTTTGTTTCTTTGTGGTTTATAGACATATCATGATTTTTATTTGGACAAGATAACAAAATGGCGGAAGGCCGAGAACTGATACTCAAAATTTAAAATCGATGGTGATCTCTTATCTAGCGGAATAAAACTTTAATATTTATAAATTTGAGCATTTTTATACAGAATGGACATAATATCAATTTTTGATTTTTTTGCGAAGTTTCCCTTTAATGTTTGTGTCATTTTGGTCTTTTGTGGATAGTTGTCTCATTGGCTATCATAACACATGTTCTTTTTTTATATTCATTGTAGCAAGGACATCTACATGATGTATAAAGTTTCCTTTCCTTTCTTCTTTGGTTTTTTTTTCCATGGTTATTTATTGCCCAGATACTTTCATTGATTCAGGTTTTATGATTTGAAAGACGATGTCTAGAATGTTAAGATAGTGTACAATGTTCCAGACCATGAGAGTATTTGGACTGTTTGGTACTTTTTCAAAATACGCATACGGTCTGCCAGATTATAAGAAGTTTGTCAGGCGGCTTATTTAGATACAAATGTATATTACAGATCAACATAACTAAAATCTGGAATTAATATAAAAAGTTAAATTGTAATTGGAGTAAAAACTTAATGTTTTAAAGTTAATCTCCTGTGTATCACAACAATATTCCGTGGAGATACTGGACAGAAATTTTTTAAAATCTGTTCAAAAATGTAATGAGAAAATATAATAAAAAAGTGTTGAAAAATAATGCAAAGGTTGAAAAGGGTTGCTATATTCCTGTAAGCATGGAAAGAAAAGCATTAGGGAGATGTAGGGTTGATGATATTATTGGTAAGGATGTAAATTTGTACAAACTATCAAGTGACTTTGGCATATTGAACTCTTGTTATGTTATGGGTGATATCTATCTTTTCACACACAAAATTGAAACTGCACATTGGAAAACAGAAGGAAATTTATTGCATGCTGCCACAACATAAGCAAGCAAGCAAGCAAGAGATGCAACAGCAAAGGAACTGTAAATGTAAAATATCTGATGTTCCTCCTAGCAGCACGTGTCATGAGTGTCACCCTGGGCGAGATAGGATTTAGACAGACAATTTAATACAGAATTATTTAAGTTTAATTGGTTTATTGTTAACTTATTCATCTAAGATCTAACTGTAATTATATGAATTTGTAATACTCAATAAAAAAAATTTTTATTTAAGGAATAACTAATATTTTTTCTGTCTATGAAGAAATAACATAAGAAATATGGTGCATACTGAATAACGCACGTAGTGGGTTATTTAACAGTGTGCACCACATTTTTTATGTTATTTCAAATAGACAGAAAAAATATTACTGTAGCAGTCATTTCTTATAATTTAATTCTAAATTCCATTTTAAACCGTAGAAAACCATGAAAAAACGTTTATGATGTCACGGTCACATGACTAAATTATTTCTATGGGCTCATAACAAAATAACGTCAGCCAATCAGAAGATGTGTTACAACCAAAATTAAATTATTAATGTTTGTCTAAAATAAACCCATATGATCCAAATACATGTATGGTCCAGCTCATTCTAGACGGTATGAGTATACTGTACGGTCCAACTGTAAACTCATGTGGTCTGCAACATACATATTGGTGACCTTCTGCTGTTGTTTTTTCTATGGTCGGGTTGTTCGTCTCTTTGACACATTCCCTATTTCCATTCTCAATTTTATGTTCCAGACCATATGATTATTTGGACTGTACGCGTACGGTCTAGACCATATACCTATACCTGGACGACCTGACTTTATGAGAATGCGCGTATGGTCCAGTACGAGCTGACCATACACATCTAATACATGTGATTGGATCATATGGGTTATATTAAAACAATTTTCCACAATCTTTATTTTTAGTTTTGCAAATTGTTTTAATTACAATTAGATAGATAAACTGAACAAACGAACAATTGAAATTAAACATTTGTTTAATTGTATATCTGAATCCTATTTTGGTACACTTGCCCAAGGTGACAGTCACACTTGCTCAAGTAACTTAATATTTTTACATTTAAAAATGTACATGTCTGCAGTTCATGCATGTTTCTGGCTTTGCATTTGCATTTTTTTTGTAAAGTTGCTAAACATTCTAAAACAACTGTCCTCCCATATTATGTTTACTTAAGATATCTTCAATTTCAGTGATCATAATTTAATTAATATATAACTGATCAACATCATATAAATACAAGAGATTAACAGAGTTGGGACAACATCCCTAATGCGCCTTGACATGAGGAACTCAAAAGTCATGTGTAAACAAAAATTCTCTGTGTAGTGATATTTTACACTTTTCTATGATAAACAAGTGACTGAGCTTAACCATTTGAGTTAATTTAGAAAGTAGGGGAACACAGAATAAATGAGTAAAATCTATGGAGCTATTAAAAGTGTACAAAGTATTAAATTTTCAAAGAACTTATGGTGTTAAAAATGGGATTATTTACCATGAGGAGCCCCATCACAAAAGGTTACTCGGAGTTTGCTAATTTACGGAAAAAGTAATCTCACTTCGTACCCCGAAAATTTAACCACATATGTCAAAATGTCTCAGCTTCGAAATGAGCCATCACACATATCCAAGTTAACAATATGGACTGAGCAACAGAAGAAAATGTTACCATTACGGCCTATGGAGAAACTAATGCGCATCTATACCCAGTTGATTAGCATGATTTTTTAAAGTAGATAGAATATAACGTAAGCAGTGTTCTCCCCAGGCCCTTAAAGGACCACGGGCCCGCGATGTATAATTTTCTACCGCGGTGGTATCGTTCTTGCCGCGATGTATAATTTTTCTCCTTGGTGCTAAAGTTTTCGTTAAAAAAATCGTATTAAAATCGGTAAAATTTCAGATGACTTCAACTTTACATCAAAATTGACCAGTTCTAACCAGTTTAATCCAGTATTGACAAGTAGATTGTTTACACCACGTGATCGATTTACCTGTTGAGGTTAACCTTGATGATTGGATTTAATCGATGTACATGATTCTTTTGTGTTTTAATTAATTAAGAGATCACAATTGTAATAACAGACTTGTGAGGGACAAGCAGACATTTGTTAATGAACCCTATTACGCCAGTCTCAAGTCAAAATAATTTGCCCTATAAGAATTAATTGTGGAGTTACTTCCCCTGATTTTGCTAATTACAAATAAATGCTCCTCATATATAATTTCTCATTGCAAATAAAAATAAAGTACAAATTGAATGCAAAATTATATTAGAATGTTACATTAAGGATAAAAACATTCTTAGAACATACCAACGAAAATGTTTTGCAAATTATTTTTGAGAATCATACCAATATTGATGCACAAACATATAATAATAAACAGGTATTTTTTCATTTTTAAAAATCTACATGATTGTAACAGGTTTAACAAGCCTTCTGCCATAATTCAACAAAATTTTCCTGACGAAAAACCACATGAAATAAAAGCTGCATACGACAAGATTTTAAGATGTATTCCTGAAATGTGGAAAATTTTACTGAAATCCATAAACCCGTTAAATACCGAGAGTATTCCGAAGTTACTTCTTTGTTTAGAAAACGACAGAGAAGTTCCATTTTTAGGGGCAGTTACAAAATTATTTTACAAACTCTTACTGTCAGAAATGTTTGAAACGCCCACAGCTGAAAAGCATTGGGAGGAGAATTATCCGTCGATCAATTTTACTAAATTATATTCAGTAGCCAATCAGAATGGTCTACCTCCTGACTGTCATTGTCTGAACTTAAGGTTGGTTCACAGGGCTATTTTTACCTTAGAAAAGTTGTTTAAATTTGGTCAAGTGGTCAGCAAGACATGCAAAGCGTGCGGCCTATATACAGAAAACTTGTTCCACCTGTTCGCCTTATGTCCGAAGTTGACCCCGATACATAACTTTCTGAAAGATATGTTACATAATATTTTTATTGATTACCCCCCTGATATTGTGAATTTGATAAGTTATGAGGAACTGATGATATTTGGATACCTTGGTAGTTCAGATTGTGAACACATATTTTTTGAACTTTTTTCTGAGTATAGCAAGATTATGCATCTTTAAAACACGCAATCTTAAAGTGTTTCATGACAAAGAAATAGACACAGTGAGACTATTCAAATTTACAATTAGAAAATACATAGAATATGCATACACTTATTACAAAATAAAACATCAACAACAGATCTTCGATAAATATTTTCTACGCAATAATTCCTCACTACGTATTGAAGACGAGAAAATAATTTTATTTTTTTAAACACATGAAATCTATATCAAACTGATTACAATTGTTAACTAGCAGTTTTTGAACATTTCATTTAGAACCGTTAAGAGAACATTATAATTTTGGAAAAACAAGGAAAAAAGGAAAATTGTCCGAAAAATCACTGTCAAATAGGTGTGTTTGACTTTTGAGAAAATATTAGAGTTATCTCTCTTTGCGTATACGTTGAATTAATTGCCATTGTTTTACAAACACTTGTCTTTTAAAAAATATATCTAGATGGAAATCATTACTAACAAAAAGGTTAATACTAACAACTCTGTACATACCAAAGATGGCACCAAAGAGGTTTGTCTCTTGGTGTTTTTATGTAAATAGTAAATAAATAATTTTAATGATAAAAAAAAAAGCCTTCTGCCACAACTTTCATACTTTCCCATGCAGGACAATAGCTTTGAGAATAGTTATCTTTTATAGAGTACTCTCAATGTCTGTAACAAAGTATTACCTGTAAAAATTAATTTGTTGCCTAAACAAATCAGGTCTAAAACTATGGAAAATAGTTTTGAATTTACTGAAGGTTCTGTATCAAAATCTTGTTCAAAGTTCATTGTTATGGTGAAATCTAACATGGGGAATGTGTAGTGTAACTACAAGTATTGGGACAAAATGGCTTGATCAAAATATAAGAAGTGACTTTAGCTTAAAGACTAATTGTGCTTTCTTTTATTTATTCTTCAAAGATATTAAAGAATACAAACTGTTTATTGATTTACTTATTCTGCCAATAATTTTCTGACCCAAAGTCCAACAACACAGTACCACAGTAAACAAAACAAAGGCCAACAGGTAATGACAAAAAGTAACAAGAAAAAAATAAGCGACGCAACGCGACACAAAATACTGTAAAATTCATTTCGTCACGCGTTACCCTGGTGCTATCCAAAAATCCTGGGGAGAACACTGACGTAAGGGTACCCAAATTGCAATGAGTACCCAAATTGCACCTATTTAGCAAAAATAGTTGTAGAAATCTTACAAGATTTCCTAGAGACAAAACAAGTTGTATTTTTATGATCCGATAGTATGCACATCTTTCAACATAGGTAAATATATTTAAATATACACAAAAAGCTTACAGTATTTATCAACAGATGAAGTGTTTACTGAAAAAGCAAAATGTACTGAAACGTCGCCATGCGATGTCATCAAAACGTCATCTTTATAAAATTACCAAATACTATATGTTTCAAGTATCCATTTCTTAAAAAAAGAAGAGTAAGCATGGACAAATATCCAAATGTTCAAAATATTTGGAAAAAAACAACAAAAGCTCTGTTATTCGACTTTTGACGATGCAAATTTAAGCATGGAGGCAATTTGGGTTCTCTTCATTAAAGAATCATTGATGGTTTGGAGGGTAGTTCAGACCAATTTTTCTATGATTCCATAAGAATTTGAAAACCTAATTGGTGTACCTATATAATAAAGAAGGAAACGGCTACAAAATAAACACAAAATGGAAATGTTTGTCTTGATCATAAAAAAACGTAGTTGAAAAAACTGTCAAAATAGGTGCAATTTGGGTACCGTCACATTAAAGAGGGTGGTAAAGGGGGTCCTTGAAATAAAAATCTCCAAAACGTTGCACGGAAAATAAAAATCGGAAAAAACGAAGCACGAGAAATAAAATCGTACATAATAACCATGTTAACGGAAAAAGTAAAATAATTTATTAATCATGCAGCCGTTCTTGGATACCATCATGTCTTATAATCAAAGAGCTGAATAGCTCTGAGGGGAAAGACGGCCCTTGTTTCTATTTAATTATGTTTTTGGAAAGGGGGGTATCTTTTGATAGTTTTCATATGAAGAATGAAGAAGAGAACAGCTAGAACATGTAGAAAGGTTGACAATATTGAAATCAATTGTTGTTTATGTAATTTCATTTCCTTAGTTTAGGATTCAATTTGGACCAATGGAAGAGATCTGCATCTTCTAAATCTAAACATTTGATTAAAGTTGATAGCTAATTATCTAAAACTCAACTGAATTCTGTCATTTCACAACAACTTCAATATTTTTTGAAATCTTGATTGTGTACCACTGAACTGCAGGCTAGGGCCATTTTCCATTTTTTGTGACATTACTCTTGGATTTTAAAGTTTTTTCTTTAGAAAGTGTTGACTGAAAAATCTATTCAGTTTTAAATTTCCATTGTTAAAGTTCCGAGTTACAACTCTCATCACAGGGAAACAGGTACTAATAAAAAAAACAATATGAGTGATGTTAACTGTGTGAAGCTTGTTTCCAAATCTTAATTTTGAAATATTTGTAAATAATAAATATGTTTAAACTACAAAATGATTTTTTTTTTTAAATTTTTTTTTACCATTACAATGTATTATGTAGGTACACAAAAATTTGGTTTTAATAGAAGACTACTAATCCAATGAAACATCACATTTGAAGTGTTCAAATACATTAACTTTTATTTTAGTGGATAATTACTCATCAATTGAGGTGCTCCTGAATTGGAGGAAGATTCCCAGAATTTTTACAGAAAAAAGTGGTCTCACTCATTAGCCACAAGAAGAATTTTAGCGACAAAAAGCGACAAGAAGAATAATTTTTTCTTGTAGCTAAATAGTCTTCTTAACGCTTCTTGACGCTTCTTGTCCCTGATTAGTGAGACCCGAAAAAAGTAATAAAATCGTTTCTTTCCCCTGTCTCATGTAACCCTGTCACAGAATAGAAGTTCCTTCATAATATAAGTTCCAAACGGTAAAATATTCTGGAATATCATTTCCACAGGAAGAAATAATACAGTAAATGTTCCTAACGGAATAAATAGTATAGAATATTTGTTCCAACAGGTAACAGGTATTATGACATTGTTTATAATAAAGTTTCCACTGGAACTTCTGTTAGGTGGAACAAATACATGTTGACAACCCCACGAACTTTGTTTATTTTGAAAGTTGTTGACCTACAAATTAAAGTATTGTATGTTGATGTTTAAATCATCTACAGTAAACAATATTATGTTTAGATTTAACAAATACAAATTTGTAATTAGTGCACGATCTCTAAGAATGATTTAAATAACCAGTGAACTGGTGAAGGATATCCTGCTAGTTGTTGACTTTGAATTAATTCCGGTTCACTTTTTTATCAAATGCGCGACAAGCACGAGAAATTAACAGTTCCGACACGATACATGGAAAATAAATAAAAGAGAACATGAGGCACGCACGTCAAACCAAACATGAGAAAATGAGAAATAAACCTCAAAACACGAAAACAAGTGAAATAAAAGGGCTGAAAACATTGCACGAAAATAACCCTTTACCACCCCCGTTAAACATGATAAAGTTTTTATTTCAATTACAATTGAACTTTTTCATATATTAAATTGCGTGTTAAGTTATGCTGATCTGTAATTTGCATTTGTATCTAATAAACTTGACCAACTTTTCAATATTAGTCAGACTATTTTGAAAAAGTACACATGCGGCCCAAATACTCATATGATATGGTCTGGAACATACATGCAAGTTAGTTAGGGTGTCTATTCTGCTGGCCTACACAATAATGTCATCTCTATTCTAGAACAGTTTTAGAATATCAGGACTCAAAAACTTGATTATGAATAGAAATATAAAGTAGAAACAAGTGTTTGTATTAATAGAATATATCAAAACAAATATATTGAAATAATAAACTATTTGATATTGCAATCATGATAAAAAAAAAAAAAAGTAAGCTATCATTAATTAATTTCACTATCATTAATTAATATACTTTTGAAACTGAAGACCCAGTGTCCATGTCAACAATTTATGCTATTTACTAATATAGCCCAGTGTTTAGCCTTTTCATGCAATCATACATTTTGCGGGAGAATTCAATGTACCGGCTCTGTCAATAATGTTTTCTAAGAGAATTACCAAAAATACAACTAATCACCAAACACAATTTCAAAAGAGAATACTGTAAACACGTACCAAAAATTAATTACTAATTTATGATGACACATACACGAAACCTCTATTTTCAGACGCATTTCCAGGAGACCATTGAAAAATGCAAAAGTAATACCAGAGACATATATGCACATATAAGTTGCTGGTAATACTTTCTACCAGGAGGGATTTTTACGAGTTGTATTTTCTATCAGTGTGGTGGTTTTTTTTATGATATATATATATAATAATAATAATAAATTCTTTATTTAACGTAGGTAACTCATTTAACATGCAATTATTAATCTCATTCAAGGCCTTCACACTTTTAAATGAACACTCATTTAACAATCAATGCATTTAGCACATTAATCAATAGATATAGATATACGGGAAGATGTGTTAATTGTGAGTGCCAATGAGACAACTCTCCATCCAAATAACAATTTTAAAAAAAATAAACTATTATAGGTCAATGTACGGCCTTCAACACGGAGCCTTGGCTCACACCGAACAACAAGCTATATGTACACAATTACAAATATATATATGCAAGCATGAAATCACACTGTAGAACTAGCATGGCAAGAATGTTAAAAAAAAACGTTTGTCTACTCATTTTCTTTTGTGATCAAGAGATAAGCACATTTCATATTAAAGCTTTCTATATGTCTTTTCAAAATCCTTTATATCATTTGGCAAACTGTTAAATATATACACAACTCTCAAGTTTCTCCTGTCAGCACTCTGATATCTGTCGGAGAGTTCGAACCCAAACATATCCAACTAAGTTAGACATCACGTGACTTTTGTGACGTATAATAGCCGCCATTTTGTATCATATTTCCCCATATAAAATGCATATATGCTTCAATAAAGTTTAATTTTCTCATAAACCTGATCCGTTTTCTTACTTTTGCAAATCAATCCTTGATATTCAAACATATTTCTATCATTTTAACAATGTTGGTCCTAACAGTTTAATTTTTGATTAAATTCGGTCAAATCGACATCGTAAAACATGCACTTTTTCTCGTCATTTCTCCGTTGACTCAATGCTAAATTACCGATACCTATGTCTACTTTTACAACAAATAAAGAAATTCTGTAAATAAAACACAAACTTTGCAAATCGATCAAGTATATTCAAACATATAGCTGGCGAAAAATTCTACTTAAAACAGTTTAATTTCACATATCCAACTATAGCAGTCATCACGTGACTTTTGTGACGTCACACATCACCCGTATCAAGCCCAAGTAAATTGTATAGAAATGCATAGGGGCTTTCTGGAATCGATGAAATAAATTACTTTAAGTTCATGATACTAAAAGTGTGGGTCTTTGTAGTAATTCCTCATATATTTAGAAATATAAATATTCCTTTTGGAATAGTTTAAATTTTGATCTTCTCCCTTCCAAATGCTTTTGAAAATTTGTCTTGTTGCCTCGATAGTTCACACTGTTAAATCATACAACTACGATAAATATTGGACTTTCTGTCGTCTTTAACCTTAAATTGCGATTTAAACAAAACAGATGGAATAATTGTGGGTCTTTGTGCGTATTATAATATTCATAAATATTTGAAATATCGTATAGAGAATAGTTTAATTTTCTATTATGTCCCTTCCAAATTGATTTGAAAATAAGCTATTTTCAGAAAATCTGCTTTTATTTTTCAAGATGGCGACCAGATTGACAGCGTGGGGCGACATGGTAAAAATATTATTTGTACGATTTTTACTATGAAAATTAAAAAACTGTTGGATGCTCGCGTTTTCATTCATTGTCTTACCTTAAAGCAGCATATAATCGAACATTGGTTCCTTTTTATCAAGCTTAAACATGCTGTTGTTATTTTTATAAAATTTTGAAAAATGGCGAACAAATAATTTTCAAACGTAGAGGATGCTCGACACGTATTTTGTTAATGCACATAATTCAATTTATTTTCTCTGTTTATATTGCAATTAAATATGACACGTTGTTGTAACTATAAGAATAGCCATAGCAAGATTAAGGAGATATTAATTAAGTCATAACATCAACGTGATCAAAGAAAACAAACATGGCACCTAATCACGATGTAAGTTTTGACAATATCCATGTAGATGCATGTTTTGACAATACCTATGCCGGTTAGTGTTGTCCAATTATCAATGAAATTCTTTGTTATATTATTTCATATTCATAAAAGAAGACATCGAATGGATATAAACCGAGGTGAACTAAATATATTTTTCAATTTTCTTTTTCTTCAAGGTAACCAGTATAAAAATCCTAATTGAACCAGTCACATGCAGAGTTATCGAACGTGATTATGACTGTAATAGTTGCATATGGGACAAATTCGGTCAAACATCGATTTAAAAAAGGGAATTTTCAGAGATTTTTCAAAATGGCGGCTGATGTTGAAGACCCTTTTATTTAGCTAGGCAGAAATTAAAACTAGCAGCTTTTCATAGTTTATAAGACGTGAATAATAATTTGACCGAAGTCATGGCAAAATATTCTGTTAGTTGATTGTGGCCAATGGCCCATTATCCGGTAGAAGTTGAAGACAACTGAGATCAACGATTTTGTAAAGATTAAACATAAATGTAAAGCAAGTAAAAATTCACATATAAATAACAAAATTCAATTTGTCATCCGAAGTCTTTTCTTGATGCAATAAAATGCAAAACAGACGAATGACATCTTGTGTATAATATTGTTAATGTAAAACACTTATTTACCTATAACAATGTCCAGTGGCGAGTTTCATGAGATTACATAGGCTGTATTTGGTCAAACCTTTCGGAATTTTTTATCCTAAGCGCTCTTCAAATTCATAATTTATTTACCCTTTTAACTTTTTATAGAGTCGAGCGTCACTGGTGAGTCTTTTGTGGAGTCTAGTAAGAATCAGAAAATTAGAAACTGTATTTGGTCTAATATTGTTTTTCAAACTACGTAATTTGCAATTGACACAAATTACAAATGAACATGTATTGTGATCTTTGGCTTCAATTAAAAATATCATTCATAATTTCTTTAAAACTTCATTCAATCAAAAATGTGACATGCTCATCAGTAACAGAGACATGTTTACTAAATGTTTTTATGTCTCTGTACGTAATCACCCTGGATTGTATTGATTTATTTTGATAATAAGATGATAAATTAGCAATACAAATGAGGGGGAATGTCCTCGGTACGCGGGTCAGAAATTAGATATGTGTTCTTAGAGACAACTTAAGTGTATTGAGACGGTCACTGCTTGCAAACATTTCGGCCACACAACCAGTTCAGCCATAGATAGTTTCGTTCACATTCCCAGTTCGGTCACAGTCGTTTCGGTCATTGTCGATTCGGCCACCGTGACTTTCAAATGGTTCTTGACATTCGATAGAAAGAATATCCATTAGAAATTATAAACAATTATAATGTAATATTTGTTCCATTACCACAATACGAAGTGGAAATAAACATTGTTCACTATATTAAAAACTTTATGTTGTTAAAAAACAAACACTTTATTGTGTACTGATAATCACCATTTAACAAATATCTATATAACACGCACAATTTGATACACATTTTTATCAATGAAAATTTATATGTATGATTAAGATATATTTTCAATATGCTATTTAACGTTTGTTTCTAATGTAATGTGAACTGAGTAGTCTAGTCTCCTATCCTTTAATTGTCTCAGATTAGTATTTTCTTGATCAAATGTCCGTTATTTCGATGATGTTAATTTTGATCTAGATAGGCTATATGCTTTCCTTGTCACTTGATCAGGAGTTGCTCTGGTGGGGTTAATAACACTCCATATATGTATGTGTGCTTGTGACAATTTGGAAATTAGTATGATGTTCATTATCACTGAACTAGTATATATTTGTATAGGGGCCAGCTGAAGAAAGCCTCCGGGTGCGGGAATTTCTCGCTATACATTGAAGACCTGTTGGTGACCTTCTGCTGTTGTTTTTTTTTTCTACGGTCGGGTTGTTGTCTCTTTGACACATTCGCCATTTCCATTCTCAATTTTATGTTAACAGAGATAAACAAAATAAAAATATCCCCACATGCATATAGAAGATGCTTTATTTCCATAAAAAATATATGAATCGCCGGGCAATGTACCACTGCCGCCCTTCACTATATTTGATTTGATTTTGATACCGTCTCGCAGGTATGATCATTCCACTCAAGTAATTAAACATGAACTACATTGGCATTATTTTGATGATTTACTAAATCCAGAACACAACGCAAAGAATACAATTACTTTTAAAACTTGTTTTTGAAGAAAACTTTAATGGATATGGGGAATGTGTCAAAGTGACAACAACCCGACCAAAGAGCATAAAACCGCCAAAGGCCACCAATGGGTCTTCAATACAGCGAGAAAATCCAGCATCCGGAGGTGTGCATTGGCAAAGTATATGCTAACTTATCATTTCTGAACTAATTGATGATCGTAACATATTGTATTTGAAAATTTTTAGAAGAAGTCTGTCGTAATGGTGATGTTACTGTTCATGTAGATTTGACCTGCGTTCATCGAAACATCCTTTTGATAATGTTACTTTCCAAATTATAGAAGTCATTGAACACCGAGTGGGACACCATGGCGAGAAGGAGAAGAGAAAACTTTTGAATCCATCAACTCCACACTTTAGAACCTGATGGTCTTAACGAAAAAGACGAAAAAAAGATGCAGGAAAGATAAAGAATGATTTAAAAACAAAGCATCGTCCTTTTTATCCCGTAATATTGGCCAATGGACGTTGCTAACTTCAACTACAAATTATGTATTTTCAAGGCCTCGAAATCCAAGAGCAAGATATACAAGGAGCTGCAAAATTTTCTTATTTTTAAGGCAGCTAAATCCAAGTGTAACATAGACATTGAGCTGCAAATTTTTCTTATTTCCAATGCAGCTAAGTGCAACATATACATTGAGCTGCAAAAGTTTCTTATCATCTACATCCGATTTCACCTAGATAGATGCACGCTTGGTAAAGCTAGTTGGTCTAGCGAAATATTGCGTTTATTTTCATCATTTTGTAAATATTCTAAACATTCTTATATTTACATACTAAATAGTGTGTTAAAATTACATTGTTAGGCAATCTATAATTGTATTTGTGTAATTGAATTAATCTCTGTACTGATTAATCCACACTCTCATAGATTTGTATGTCATGTGCTGCTATTTATAGGCACTAAACTTATAAGTTAGATATACTGTTTCCAAGTAATGTCAAATAGTAAAAAATACAAAATTGATATAGTCCCTTAGAAAACTTAATAAGACTTTCTTGTTTTCCTATTTTTGCTCAAAGAGGTGCAATTTGGGTACTGTGACGAAATCAATATTTTTTTCCTTAAAATATGGATAAATTAGAAATTGCATATTAAAAACGTCTATGTGTACGACTTTCATTTTAAATTAATGTCTTATTTGAAGTCGGTATTTAGGAAGCAGGCTGTATGTTGTAATCAAAACTTTTAGTTTGGACTTCAGTGATTCTATAACGAACAATCTACAATCTCGACAAAGTCTTAGTATTCTGTAAAAATCATTTAATCATCTTGAAAGCGCTTTACAGTAAAACATATCAAGTATCAAAAGCAAGTTTACACTTGACGTTGAACTAAACTCTAAAAAAATGTTTTTGCTTATACTAGTTCTAATTTTGGTGATTTTCTTCAATATTTTGTCGAATTTTACCCAAATAATTTCAAAACAAGTATGAATCAATCCATATTGCATGCAATTTTCCTTCTTTTTTATGTATACAAATGCCTTCGCCTTAGTAGGTTTATCTTAACAAATGGACAAAAAAAAAAAATGTAAAACTGACTCTAAAACTACTATAGAGAACAGTCTAACCTATTTAGTTGGAAAGGTTAAGGCCTGGTATCAACTAGATATATAGAAGTTAAATGCACATTGTGTTTCAGAAAGATAAAATATTTTTTTGGATTTTTATGGGCATTTTTTTCCGTTCCTGCAGTGCAGAGCCAGAAGGTGTACATCTACATCTACATAATACTTCTTAACTTCAATATGTTGAAGATTACAAGAAGCCACATGCTAGGGAAACAAATTAAAACTAACATATTTACGATTATTGCAAGAAAAAACATATTTTTTTTTCATTTTTTGTATATATAGATAAAAACATGTTTGATTTAGCAATACATATGTGGTTTTGCACCAGACTTAAAAGCTTCTAAGCTTTAAAAATAAATGCGCACCTACATTGCTTTAGATACTGTACACTCAATTGCACGCTTTAACTCGCCTATAGAAATTTGGTTAGATTCATACAGAAATGAAAAAAAATGTTATTTTATGTTTCAGCTGAGTAAGCAGATATACCCTGTTTGTGATTCAGAACTGAACATAAGATCACAGATTAAAGATCTGAAGACAGAACAGAATGGTGTACAGATGGCAGATGAGTTTGCCAGACATGCTAAGATACAGAGGAGAATTGATAAATTATTAACTCAAGTTAAACAACAAAGTAAATTATAATTTTACAGCTTAACAAAAAGTGTTGAGAAGCTTCAAATTTATTACCATAATGTTAAGATATATTTTACAACTTATCTATGTTACCAACCATAATTATAGAGGTCTTGGTTTTGCCTGATGGAGTTGAAATCTTAGTTTCTTTATTGTTTATAATTTCTTAATTTATCAATGGGGAATGGTATGTTATAAATCAGCACACACAACAACTGTTTAATTGCTGCATCATTACTATTTGTATACCAGTTGTATGGGCCATTGCCAATTATTGTAATTGTGTTTGTGCCAATAAAATATTTGTATTTGTATATTTTGTGTAATTTCAACTGTAGACAGGTAGATAGAAACAACAAATGTGCTATATAAATATAAGAATGTGTGGTATGATATGAATGCCAATGAGGTAACTCTCCATCCAAGTCACAACTTTTAGAAGTAAAGCATTATAGGTCAAAGTATATATTATACATTAAGTCATATGGTTGGTTTATCAGTAAAAATAACAACTGATTTATATTTTGTGTAATTTCAGCCTCAGATAGAAACAACAAATGTACTATGGTTGGTTTTGCTGTACAAATTGGCATCTATGTTTTACATGTAAGTATTTTTGGATGTGCCTATGATAGTCTATAAGTACAGGAAATTTCATCATTACAGAATATCTGTTAAAACATTGAGAGAATCTGAGTCTATAAATTGAAAAGATTATAATTGAGCAAACAACTTTTAATGAATTATAAAGAAGATGTAAATTGTATGTTATGTCTGCAGCTAAAACAAATAAAAACTAAAGAGAAGTTTGAATAGAGACATTGCATGGAATATCCACTCCAGATTGAAGCTGGTAAAAAAGCAACATAAATTCTTTTTATTACCAAAAAATTTAACACCATTGTTTTGTTTCAGGCATTAGTAATGATTTCATTAATGATATCCTACAGACAAGAACCATTATTACAATTCCAACCAGAATGGTTTTATCCATTACAGAAAATAGTAGCATTTCCCACAGGTGTTTCAGGTAAATTCGTACTCAAAATTTTGTAGTTAATAGCAAAAATAGTAGCTTTTTCAACATACATTTTAGGTACATTAAAAAATTAAATTATACTAGCAAAAATAGTAGCTTTTCATACTAGTGTTTCATGTATTTTCAAGAACTCAAAAGGTTGAAAATAGTAAATATCTAACAGGTATATTCATGACATTAGGCACATTTTTCTTTTGATCAAAAGGAATTGTCATAAAAGTATAGTTCACTAAAAAATATTTAGAGACAATCATAGATATTTACATGGCTAATGAATTACCATAATTAATTGGAAATATTCTGTGAAGATTGGATTGGACTTAAAAGTGTTTAAAAGTCATAAATCAATTGAGAGAAAACAAATCTGTGTTATAAACTAAAACCGAGGAAAACACATCAACTGTAAGGGGGAACAACAGAACCACTCAGGTGCAACAAAAACAAACTCAAGCATACATAGAAACAAAATATTTGAATTAACTGCCAGATTCCTGACTTGGTATAGGAAGAAAAAATGGTTGGATGAACCTGGTTAAGAAGAATTGATGGGTTGAACCTGGTTAAGAAGTATTGATGGGTTGAACCTGGTTAAGAAGAATTGATGGGTTGAACCTGGCTTATGGCTAGCCCTCACTTTAAATGAAAATGTTGAAAAATATCGCTAAAATGACAACACTACTTAAAATACAGAAAAAATACATGCAAGACAAGAATATTCATCACAATAATAATATCATAGTCGACACAACATGCAAACCACAGAACAACAACCAAAATCTTCAATCAAGACAGACACCACATACAGGGACACACTTATGAAGTTAGATATTAAAATATAGAAATGTAATTGCCAGTGACCAAAGGACAAAGATGCTCATGACGGTATCACATAAAAGAACCATGTAGTAAACGTGATATACGTAACACTATTTTAGGTACAAATGTACATTTAAACAGCTATACATACATTTTGATAGCAATACTGACTGGCATTTCAAGCTAGTAAACGAAATAAAAGCATTTAAACTTGTATTATATGTACATTAACAACTTCTCTGATGTATTATATTGCTATTTTTTTATAGGAGGATTAGGTATTGGATGTTGGGTGTTAATTTGTAATTCTGTCATATACAGAATAAAAATGTTTATAGAATGATGTTTTAGTGCCACAAGACTGGTGTTCAAAGAATCCATGTGCCATTGACTGTAGTGAGAAGAAATACCATGGTCAAAGATTTCAGAAAAATATAGTGTAAATTATAAGATTTATTCTAGTCAGAGACAGGAGGAATACCTTTAGTTTACTGAAAAAGATTTCTAAAATGGAAATGTCAAGACAAAACTAGCTAAACGTTACATATCAATTTGAGATTTCTGTTGTAGAGAGAATAATAACACATGTTATTTTCTTGCCCATATGTTTTAGTTTAAAAATTTGAGATAGAATTTTGGTTTTGACATTTTTAACAATGTTATCAAATGTACAGATTGGTTGTCTCCCTTATACCTTTCTTTTAAACAATGAAGAACAAAACATGTAATCAATTGTTAACTGTTTGAATAATATGTTGTTACTCAATCAGTTTGTGTTCTATTATGATATGCATATATATTTGTGTATTTATTAACTGATATTTGACTGGAAATTAAGCTCTGTACCTGCCAATGTATATTTATAGAAACAATGCATGCTCAATAATTGACAAAGTTTGAATTCTAAAAGATACTTGTTTGTTATTGACTAGTTAGGTAGAATTGTTATTTATATATAAATGCTTTCAAATATGATAAACATTTTCTGTTTCATTTTCCTAATGACCTAATTTAGATTTTTTAGTTGCAAATATAGGAAAAAAAGTAAAATTTTGTTTTCAATCAGAAAAACAGTTTGGCCAAGACTGTATATGTAACGGTTTATTTCTTCCTCTGTGATATTTTATCCTGAGGATAATTTATCACGGTAATTTTTTTCCAGGCATGGTATTTCACAGGTAGAATTTTTCCGGAGGAGTGAAAATCTATCTGTGTTATGCGGATAGTATGTACCGGTATATATTTGCCGTTTCATATTTCACAGAACCTTGTGAAATATACTCCCAATAACTAGTATGTAAGTTACTCGCAATCAATATATACCTGACTTTAATTATAAAATGTTTTACAAAGGTAGAACAAATTTGCATAATTTATCAAAGGGAGGTAATTATGAGCAATTTATATTTTTAAAGATATTCAATATAATATATTCATGAATCTATTTCATAGTGAAATTTTTCTTTGAATCTTATTTTTTATATATTCATTTATATGACAAGATGACTTACATAAGTTTTTAATAAGACAGATATTATTTCACAGGTAAATACTATCCAGCTGTTTAAATTGCTTTTGTGCCAATATATTGTTATGCTATAATTTATCTGAATTCCATATAATCAACAACAACATCTTTATCCCAGACTATTTATATAGTTAAACATATTATCATAATCAAATTCTTCCATTACTGTTAACAGTTGTAATGCGACTATATTTCTACCTTTACGTTTTAATTTATATTTGTACTGAGATCTGAAAACAACTCACTTTTACATGTATTTCACTTACCTTATTTAATCATGATATTTTTTCACAATTATGATCTTTGAAATTATTTCTGGTTTTCTTTCTTATGTTTAATGATAATTTTCTTTTAAAAGAATGATATTTACTTAAATTTTTTCAGGAAATGTTTTCAATGATTATTTGTGAAATAATTCCCATTAAAATAAAAAAAATTTACAAAATAGGTTTAATTCAAATACACTTTTATTATTTCATAGTATTTGTAAAGGATAAGTTTTTTCTGATGACTATTCAATAAGTTAACCACCCAGATAGAATTTCACGGCAAAGGAAGAAATATCCCAGGGAAATATTTTCCTCCGGATAAAAAAATAACAACAATTACTGTGACATTTTTTCCTCCGGATCAAATTTCACCCGGATATAATTTTGCTTTACATATACATACCTTCATCTGAAAATTTCAACCTCTAAAGAGGAGAACCAAGTTTAAAAAAAAATTTGGTGCATCTCAATGAGGTATCACTGATTTAGTACTAGCTATGAGTAACACATCAGGTGTCAATGAGACAAATTTGCTTACACTTCCTATTTTATGATGGAGATCATATCACTGTATGATTTTCTATGAAGTGTTTTAAAGACTTAAAATTGAGAATGGAAATGGGGAATGTGTCAAGAGACAGCAACCCTACCAAAGAGCAGAAAACAGCTGTAAGCCATCAAAGGGTCTTCAATATTTGAGATAATCCAACACCCAGAGTCATAAAATATTGAAAACAACACTTTAATAATTTCTTGCGTCCAAAGCTCTTTGATGGATTTACCTTCATCAGGAACGCTCAAAGCCAAACATTTGAAATCAAAAGATGCATAAGTGCCGGAACCGTTGAAGAGCTAGGTATGTGTCAAAAATACCAAAAATAAATAGCCAAATTCATCTAGAGTCAACTTTGCCTGAGGGAGTTGAAACCTTAGTTTCTCTAATTTTTGTGCTATTTTCACATTTCCTGACCGGTGTGAGAAAAATATTTCTCCTCACTAGTGAAAAATCTGTTCTCGGAAAATGATTAGTCGAAATTTGATTATGATGTCAAAATGTTTTGTTTTGTTTTCAATTTTCCTAATGTGACGTCATGAAAAAAGGCGACCTTGTCTGATGACGTTGCATATAAAGAGCACAGTTTTCTGAAAATCTTTGAAAAAGAACGATAAAAAGCATTAGAGAAACAGATTCCGACACTTTAACTCGTGTATTACGTTATTTCTCCACTCTCAACAGTTAAATTTTATTATTTAAAGGGCTCGGCAAGCCTCACGCTTTAAATAATAAAATTTAACCGTCTCAATTGGAGAAATATCGTAATACACTTGTTGCAGTGTAAGAATCTATATTTCTTAATAATTTGAAAATTTCTTCACCTGGCCCCTAAACACAATTATGTACATTTGTACTAGTTAAGTGATTATAGATGTCATACTACAAAACATATAAATGAAACTCAAATTATAAATCATACAAGACTAACAAAGTCTCCTGTCTTGGGACAGCACAAATAGGTAGTGGGTTTAAACAAGTTTTGTTTGAGGCTTTTGTATTTTTCATTTTTTTTGTCATGTTATTTTCCTTCACCTGGCCTAAGAGTGATTGCACCTTAATGATTTCTGTTTGTTTGAGATTGTGACACGGTGATGACTGTTGTACCCATATTGTGATTATTTTACCTATTATGTCTGTTCAGTTCAGGCATTGTTGTAAATATAATTGAATTTGATTTGACTGTCATACAAGTGAGAGGTTTCACGCTATAAAACCAGGCTTTCTACGTTTGAAAATGCCTGTGTCAAGTCAGGAATATGACAGTTGTCCATTTCTGTTTTGAATATTCCTCAGAGTTCAGTATTTTTGTGATTTTACTTTTTCATATAATAGTTAAAAAGAAACCTTTAAAAGCAAAAATTATCAGCAGGATAATTTCTACAAATATGTCAATAAGACTGAAATTGTCACTTTACTCTAAAAAGAATAATTCCCCTTTTATGATTTTACAGAAAAGTGTCTATTGTTGAAGGTGCAGGTGAGAACAACACACATTTTGGTCCAACTTTTCTCATCAAACTAAACAGAATAATTTTAAATGTGAGCACTTTTAAGATCTATCGATTAGATATAAGAAGATGTGCTACAAGTCTCAATGCATCAACTCTCCATACAAGTCACAATTGGTACAAGTAAACTATTATAGGTAAAATTACGGTCTTCAACACAGAGCTGTGGTTCACAACAAACAGCAAGCTATAAAGGGCCCCAAAAATGATGACTTTGAAACCATGCAAAAAGGAAAACCAACAGTACCTTCTTGCTGTTAGCTGATACTTTGACATTATTTATTCTGTTGAATTGCTTCACAAATGTTCCACTCATTACAGAATGAACATGCTTTATTTGCCTGTGCCAAGTCAGAAGCCTGTAGGCAGTGGTTGTTGTTGGTTCAGGTTGTCATATTTGATTTTAAATAATGCTGTTAGTCTTCTCAATTGAATTGTTTTATAATTATTTTGTCCTCAGACCTATATAGCCAACCATAGGGCATAAGTTTTTCTTGTTGTTGAAGCAGTCCAGTTGCCTATAATTCCTTACATTCTCTTCTTTTAAACTTTGGTGGATAGTTGTCTCATTGGCAATCATACCACATCTCCTTATTTTTTTCTATTATCAAGTTAGATAGGAATAGCTCTACAAATCCTGTTTGTTTCATGATATTGCTGTCTGAAAACTAGTTTGCCATCCTCATGAGTGTGATAGCAGGATATCATATTAGATGGTGAAGCACTTTGAGCTTGTGATTAGAACTTGTAAGCGTTCTCTAGTATGGTTTATTACGGTTATTAGATATAGGAAGATGTGGTGTGAGTGCCAATGAGACAACTCTCCATCCAAGTAACAATTTAAAAAGTAAACCATTACAGGTCAAGGTACGGCCTTCACACCGAGCAACAAGCTATGTTTGTTCTTGTTGTTTATGACACTATTTTGTAGTCCCATTGCTTTTTCTGTAATGATTATTATCATACCTGTAGTTTGTCCAACCCATATATGGTAATGTATCCATCCAGTGTTTTGAATGTTTTTCAGAAGTTTTCTTTTATCTTTATCAAAAGTCCATAAAATGTATGAATATGGTAGTCTTCATACTATATAAGAATGGTTTAATATTTATATGTTTACCATTATAGTACTGAAGCCAGAATGTCAGATATAACTAAGTACAAGTCATGATAATTATGGATGGATATTTAACCTCCATATCAAATTAAATGCATATTTAGAATGTTAATTTGATATAAATATGAATGCTGCTTTGTTCTAGACCAACGTGCTGAGCCAAGATTAAAATAACATACTTTGCTTATTGTTGAAGGCCATACAATGACCTATTATATAGTTGTTAATTTATGTTTCACTTGAGCTCTTGTGAAGAGTTGTCTCATTGGCAATCATACCACATCTTTTTTTCTATAATTATACAGATAACAGCCCTATCCTGACTCTATGGAGATCAATGTTTACTCTAACTTGTTGAAATTGCAGATGACAAATTCAGTACCCTCAATAACATTGATTCAACAATAAAAATGTTACAAACTGTCTAAAATAGGAGGTGCATATGTTTGAAGGGAAACTGTAGGTGTGAAAGATAACACAAACTAGGTACCCTATATATGTAGGACTCTAAAGTGCGATGGTACTCTAAAGTGCGATGGTACTCTAAAGTGCGATGGTCACGCTAAAGTACGATGGTCTACGCTAAAGTAAGATGGTGTATCACGGCGCGATGCTAAAGTGCGATGGTCACGCTAAAGTACGATGGTCTACACTAAAGTAAGATGGTGTATCACGACGCGATGCTAAAGTGCAATGGTTGTTTTGTTTACGAAAGTACGATTGTATATCACGCTTAAGTGCAATGAACTAATATAGTAAGGTTTGAGGGATTAGAGCTAATTTCCTAATGCTTGAAGAGTAAGACTTTAGTTTGCTTGCTTGCATATATGCAATATTCGCATAGTTTTCTTCTTCGTAATGAGTACAACTAGATATAGGTAGATGTTGTTAAGTGCCAATGAGACAACTTTTCATCCAACTGCATTAATAATTTATAAAAGTAAACGATTATAAGTCAAGATACGACCTTCAACACAAAGGCATCACTACATGTTATATTTATCTACACTGTACAAAATAATGTTTTAGTGGACAATTTATGATTTACGCATGAATCTACTAAATAACGAAGGAAAATGGTCGATACTTCAGCCAACAAAGCACGGTTAGGTTTAACTTAAGAAAGTCATGGACATTTCGTTTAAAGTTATTTAAAATCAAATACATTTTTTTGTATTTTTAACTTTTATCTTTCGGCTTGTTCATTTTTCGTTTGTATAAACGACTGTTCACGTCATAATTCATTGTACATTTATTACGTCTATACTTTTGCAGACCATCACACTTTAGCGTGACCATCGGACTTTAACGTCCCCATCGCACTTTAGAGTCCTACACATATATATATATATATATATATATTTCAGATTGAAGCAAGGACAACCAAATTATTAATGTGTGTAGTAAATTGCAAGCTACATACACCTGCTCTGGCTTTTGGCAATCAAGTCAAAAAGAGAAACACTGAATAAAATAATTTGTTGTTTTATTATATATCTTTAGAATGTCATGATTATCGTTATGATGTTAGACAATGATAATGTTGGTCGTTTGTAGATTGTGTAATGATACTACTCACATACACATATAAAACATGTAATGTGTAATGAGGCTACTCACATACACATATAAAACATGTACAAATATATAAAACATCATAATAAAATATCTTGATATGTTTGAGGTTGATTGTGTCTCAATAGAACTAGACTTGGACAAAAATGTCACTTAATCTCGTTAACATTCAATCTGATTTATTCATATTAAATATTGGTAAAATATGGCTTTTTAAGTATTTTAAAGTTACAGCCCTCCCCAATCAGAGGTCGAGTAAGACATGTAAGAAGTACTTCAATGTCATCTGATAATCCATTGTTTTTGCGATTTCATATTTTCTTAGAACCATTTAACATAATTAGTCACACTAAAAAGTTTTTTGAATAAAATAGTTTGGTAATTAATGTAAGAAATATTTGTATTTTCTTCATAAAATGGACTATCATGAAAAATTTTAAATTACTTTAAGATCGAAACACAAATGAAACACATATCTTGTAAATTTTCAATTTTTTTCAACAGATTGATAACAGGCAATGGCACTTATAGTCTTCAATCTCAATATATATTTATTTTTTATTTTGTTTGTAAAAATTTGATTCTTCAATTCTTTCAAAATCATGTTAATCTAATGGATATAGAGACAGCATGTTTAACCTCCTCATTTGTAGGGCATCATCAGATACTTCAGATTGAGCTTAAAACACACAAGTGACAATTGACTATAGAAGTTTTCTAAATGTTTTTTAAAGCATACTATCATTTGCAAGGATTACAAAATATCTATTAAAGTATATTAAAAGTGTATTTACCCTCCACATGTGCATAATGAGGCACACATAAATGCAATTCAAAATTTTGTATATACATTTTTGTGATAATGGTCATAAATCGTCATAATAATTTCGTTTTTGATGCTGAATTGTGTTAGTTAAATACAGAAATAAATGTGAATTCAGTTCCTTTTAATGCCTCAAAATTTCCCTTTATCATTCAAGGAAATTATATTTAAATGTGATAACATGGGTCATTAATTATGCTTTTGAGAAATAAAAGTAATATTTTTGTCATTAAAATCTGAAGAAAATTAAGTCTCATAAAATATTAACTGTTATAAACACAATTTCATGTAAGAGACATGGTGATTTAAAACACATAAAAGTTGTAACAATTAAAAACAAATTTTTACTTCAGACAATGAAATGAGAGTACTGAATCAATTTGATACATACAGATCTAACCCTCTGTGAGTGTGAGATATTATTGCAATTAAGATTTGTTCTGGACGTAACATACAAAAAATAAACAGTTAAAAGTTTTCTCAAGATAATCATAAATATAAATAATTAAAACAGAACAAATAGTAAACATCGATTAATGTCATGACAATATGGCAGAGACAAACCAGGACGGAATCCTTTCTATATCACAGACGTTACATATTTACATAAATAAAACATGTCATTCACTTAAAAACTATGTGTACACATGAAAGAAAGTTACTGTCACATTTAGGTACTGTAAATTATCCATACAGACTATAAAACGGATTTATCGTTTGACTGTAAACATAATAAAACTTATAACAGTGTAAAAACAGTTGTTATTATTCACTTCAGATTATAAATCAATATTTAAAATAGAATTTTCTTTTGACAGGAAAATCAATAAGTCATTCCAGTCTTTGCCTTCATGAACTGCAATGAACTAGTCTTTTATGAAGAATCAATTTTTGTAACAGATGATTTTTTTGTCAAAAACTGTCAATTAAGAATATCAGTAGTCATGCAGTACGTAATATGATGATTTAAACAGACTCCATACATACAGATAATTTACAGATCCTAATTGTATGTGAATTTTTAATGTGTAATTATCTCCCCTTAGGATAAATATATTCTTGTTTGTTACATTGTACTAATAAATCTAAATTTAGTTAACCATATGATAAATTGGAAACTCAGGTTGATGTTAGAATTTATAAGTAAGATCAAGGAATTTTATCAGTTTCATGATTTAAAAATTTGTCTTTCAGGAAGGGGAGATAACTCACTAATTTCAATCTATACAGACAAAACATGTACACAACAAAATAAACAAACATAAATTAACAAGAGTAAATAAATAAATAATTGTTCATTACAAACTTGCTGCAATTTTATTCTATAGCACTTTTTCATGCAGATAATCTTCACAAAGAAGCAAGCTTCAAATAATTCAAAACGGTAGCACCACTAAATGTTTATCAAAAGCTACAACTTTATTTAAATTATATAGTAAAAATTATTACATGTATTTTTAAGTAGAATGTTTTTGATCCTATAAAATGCATAACGCACAGTAATACAATGCCATTTTGTTCAGAGAATTTGAGCTTTTCATCCGTTAAAAATCCATCTTTTGCTGAAATCCTTAAATGGGAGCTCCAAAATCTAGGATTTTCATTCCTATACATTGAATAAGTGTTTAAGAGTTTCTCATTTCAGGTTAGATTTTTTACTTGTTTATAGATGAACATTTAGTTGAAAGACAAGACTAACTATACTTGTCTAATTATAACTTATCAACAAACTCAGGCATTATTCCATGTACATGCAAACATACATACACTCATTCTATAACTATTACTGTAGATAATTATATGACTATCACTTTTATAATTGGCACAATTACAGTCACTGCTATATTTGATTTTTCTACTCTATTCATCTAAAGCTACTATAAATGTCTTCCCCTTTTTGTGCTGGTACCATTATCAGCTATAACTTATAAAAATAGTTTATTTTCTCAAAACTAAGAATGATGCCAGTACTTTGTCAAGTTTCTTCTAATAATTTACTTTATTTATGACATTATTGATTATGGCATTGCTTTTGCAGAAAGAGCCATTGTTTTTTCTTCTGTTCTAATGAAAGAACATGTACAAGATATGCATGATATAAGCAAGAACAATTATAAGTCCGATGATTGCTACACACAAATACACCTAGAGGAAAATCATTCCATCTCACTATGTACTATGTATTTTTTTAACTTTAAAAGTCCCATTGCTTGTAGAGTTGACTGAAACAGCAAATTTAAAACTTCATGATTTTCCCCCCTCAAACCAATTCAAGACCCAAGACAAATAAAAGTAAGGCAAATTTTAGAAATTTCCAACATAGCTTATATAATTAATTTTTGAAAAAAGAATGTTTCTGATTTGATTTCAGTTACCTATTCATTTAGTTGAATATCTGACCTATTGACATTGAAAATCAAATTGCTAATTGGTAAAAACATTGCCAAAGTGGTGTTTATTTGATTAACATATCTACTGTGTGCATGTTTTGATTGTGCATTTTTGTTACCCTCTGATTCCTCCAATATGTTAGGTTAAAATTAGCTACAAAATGTATACATGTACAAAAAAAATGTATGTACTCGAAATCGAAATGTGTACCTACATTTTCAGGATGTAATAAGTTTTAATTGACATGACTATTTTCTTGTAACTTTCTTACTTTCTACTGAAATCAAATTTATGCTGTCAGAAATATTACCACACATAAATCTAGTTTATGAAATCACACATAATCATTTCCACAATTTGGCCTTTCTCTGGTAAATCGTGGCTTGCTCATTCTTGTTGCAAGTCATGCAATCTGTTCATCATTTTAGGACACTGTCAAATGACTGTGTTTTTTCTGTTTCCTTGTGCATGACAAGTCTGAATTGTCTGAAAGGTACATCATACTCTCAAGAAATCTGTGTGAATTTCAAAGGAACAATTTCAAACTTGCATAAGCACTCTAGCTATAATATTTCCCTGAATTTTTCTATTTCAATGAGAACCTAAACACTACAACATAACTTCTTCAATATCATCATCAAAATGGGAATGGTCTATTGCAGAAACAGCTGGCTTTGCCTGAAATGTTGTGTTTGGTTGCCTGCCTCTCTTCGGCAACATTTTTGATGAATCAAACACAGATGAGTCATTATCGTCTAGAATACCACTGCCCCCACCTCCAAACAATGACGATGCTCGTTCACCCCTTAGTGAATTTGTTGTAGTTGATTTTTTATTATCATCCTCCCAGGGAAAGCCTGATGTTTTAGTTGCTGTTGTTTTTGTGTTCCTTACAGGTGGTTTGAAAACATCCTCACTACTATCTAAGTCAGTGGATTTTGTTGGTTTACTCGCCTGATTTCCAAACAGTTCTGACATTAAGTCCCCTTTTTTGTTTATTGGTGGTTTCTTAGCCTTGTCATCTTTGTCATAATCATCAAAGATCACCTGACCAGTAGATTTTTTAGTCTTTTTACCCCCTCCAGTTATCCCACTACTCATGCCAAATGATGGCTGATAGCCACCGACAGGAGGTGAAGGTTGCTGTTTTTTCTGACGTTCGATGTAAGGAACTGTGACATCATCTCTTGCTGGTTTACCATGATGCATATTTTCAACAGGTTTAGTAAAGGAATAACTACTTTTCTTACTTGACGTGGCAGACCCGGCATCGCTGTCACGTCTCTGTTTATTGGAGGTAACAAAAAACAATTCACTTCCTCCTCCTGTTGTTTTCTTTTCCTCCGGTTTATTCTGTCCTTCATCAATCAATCGTAACTTCTTCAGTAATTCATCTTTCTTCATTCGCTCCTCCGCCAGCTGAACATCCATTTCCATTCTATCCTTTTCGTCTCTTGCTCTTCTTTCCTGTTCATGTCTTTCTTTATCTCGTCTTTCTCTTTCTTCCCTCTCCTTTCTCTGCTGTTCTTCTCTCACTCTATGTTCCTCCGACTCCCTTTGCCTTTTCTCACCCTCCATTTTCTTCATCCATTCCTCTGCTTCCTGGTCCCGTTTCCTCTGTTCCTCCCTATCCCGTGACTCCCTCTGCCTTCTCTCCTGTTCTAATTGTTCTAATTCCCTCATTTCCTGATCGTCCCTCTCCCTCTGTCTCCTTCGGTCGTCCTCCTCAGCTCTTTGTCTTAGCTGCTCCTCTCTGTCTCTCTTATGTCTTTCTTGTTGCTGAAAAAAAGAAGTTTCAAATATAAATAAGAGAATTGTCATATTGATCAAATGGGTAGTATAAACATTTCTTATTTTGAAATATAAATTTAAAATTGCAAATGCTATAGAACAAAAAGCTAAGTGTTTAAATACAAATTACATGCAGTTTCAGCAGTATTAAAACAACAGCTAAATTCACTAATTTTACAAGATTAGAATGATTTCTCAACAAAATAAACAATATTTAACCATATATTCGTCCATGGTACAGCTCTGTATACAACCCTGTATCACCTGAATGTTTAACAAAGCTGAGTAAACACCCTAACTATTTATACAGTACAATCAATTATTCATCAGTGAGAAGGATATGATCTAAAGTGAAATTTTCTTCCAGTGACATTTATAATTGTGAAGGGAAATCTTATCTCTCTGTGTTATGAATAAAAAATACTCCAAGATTTACACAGTTAATTTCGAAGAGCTGACCATTATAATATACACCAAATCTTATGTATTCATTTCATAAAATGCAAAATAAAGCTAAATATCTAATTCAGTATTACTATATATATGATTATTATATTCACAATTATTTGCACACAAGACATTTGGATTAATTATTTATGCTCCTTCAGGAACAGATGTGTGGCATAAAGCTGAAAGATGTTATATGCTTCTTGACTTTATTCTGATATGAAACCTATAATACTGACATAATCTAAGTTGTTATAGTGATAGCAGATACAGTGCATGTACATAGGAATAAAGCTACTATATATAGTATACAAGTATACACTATAGAACTGTTAATACAGATACACTTAGTACAGTGACTAGATACTGTACTACTAATTACTGCAAATTAAGTATCTATGAGTATATATGTCTTATATATATGTCTGACAAATCTAATCACATCTACAAATGGATACACTTTCTGGGGCTAACGATACAACTGACTGTCTCACCTTTGTAACTTTGAACACAGAGAGACAGAAAGCAATAGACAGCTTGGTATATTTTGCATTATAAATGTTAAAAAGCTACATTATAGATATATTGCTATATGTACATGTATAGATTCAAACAGCAGAAGGTTACATATCAAAGTCAGGAAAATTAGACAAAAAAACAAACAAATAAAACAAGAACTGATAAGGCAACTTGTTACTATATCAAAGCAGAACAAGGGAGAGAATCATGCAAGAACTATAACTACTGATTAGTGACAGGTAGACTATAGAACACAGCTGTGATACCTTAGGTTGCCTATCAGAGTTTGGTTGAGAGGGACTGTACTCATTGCTTTCTGTTAGGAAGGTCGGATTGGCACTGATTTTTTCTTTCTGACGGACGGTCCTGTGTTTTTTCTGCCAATGAAATGATGAAGTACAGCTTAGATTTTTTTATCATATTTATTGGTTCCTTGTCTTCTTTTTTCTATTGATAGTTGTGTTGAATTAAAGTCATAAGGTCAATTTTGTATTAATGGTAAATATAAAGATCCATTTTTTTAAAAAGATGTTAATATATTGCTCAATAGGACATGGTAGTTGTTTTTCATAAATCACTGTTAGATTATTAAGGAACATGCAGGGATTCTAAAACATACAGGGGATTTTCTATAACTTATCATGCAGTGCTAAGAATATGGCAAATCAGACTTTTAAAAATGCAAGCGTTTGCATGCAAACTTTGAGGTTAAAACTTTTTCTTAAAAATTAACTGTATACAAATGCTGCAAAAAAGATTCTCATTAGTTTATGTGTCACACGGGAAATCCTGAAAGTGTAATACATGTTATAACATTCATTATGTATAGATGTGTCACACGACAAGAGAAGTCCTGAAAGTGTTAAACATGTTATAACATTCATTATGTATAGCACAGTGTACAGAGTCATCCAATCAAATCTGTGATTCTGGAGGAATACCTTGTCAGGGTAACTGCTGGAGTTATCTCCCCTTCTGTATAAGGGAGGTTTGGAAAATACTGATGATTGATCAGAAATCTTCTCCTTTTTCTGCAGAAAATGGAATGTATCGTCATTATATTTTATCCTTATCTCTTATTTTTACATTCATTGCATAGTGTCAAGTCAAATTATTTATGATTATAACCCCATTGAATGTATTGCAATTATTTTTCTATAAAAACTTTAAAAAAACTGTAACCTTAAGCTTTTAATTTAAATTAATCGACAACACTAGTAAAACAGTTGACAAAAGATTAGCATTTGGTGTATAAATGCTGATATTAAAAGAATTGTAATAAATTATTCTTCAATGTTACAGAATTTATTTTACAAATTTATAATAAATGTTTGATTAGAAAACTTTTGTCTTTTATTTACTATTCTAAACCAATGCTACCTTTTCGTATGAAAGCTGATAGGGGTTATTCAGTCTACGGTTGCTCAACATTGGCTTCGAGAAAATTCCTTCATCAGAATTTCTGTTTATCTATAAAGCACATATGATTATGAAAAACAACCATAGAATGAAATTTCAACAACATAATGTGCAACTACTTTTATTTTTAAATGCAAATTAAAAATGACCATTCCTTATAACTTACTTATAGAGATAGTTTGGTCTGATTTTGAATATTTCAAGAAAAAAATATATCATTTTAAATGCCTTAAATGGGTCTTAGTTGATAGATATTATATTTTGAGAACAAGTTGAAGACTATCTGTAAAATCTGATTTTGTTAAAATTATAAAATGACCAGTAAATAATAATCTTGTACTAAAGTTCTTGTGATTTATTAATACATAACATTCTTGGATGAGTAATTTTTCCAGCTATAAGCAAACACCTGAACTTATAAAAAATCTTAATTTTATGGAATCAATCTATTTTTATTTATGAAATCCAATTTTCATTGCCACTGCCTGAAACATATTATCTCCCCTGATACTGTATTTTAGAACATAATAAAAGTTTTGTGGTAGATCAAAAGTTGTATTTAATCAAGATAACACAAAAACTATGATTTGTTTTAAGGCTTGAATCAAAATGCACACAGATTTTTTAGCACTGTAACATAAAATACTCTTATTTAAGACATCAAAACATAGAAGACAGGGGACGAAACTCTGCACAGCACTCCAGGAACTACCTGATCTATCTGTCCTTTCTGTTTACTCCCAAACATCAGGGGTTTAGAAAAAACACCTTGCTCAGAATTTCTGTTAGGCTAGTAAATATAGAATTAAAATATTTTGGTGAAAAATTTAAAAAAAAATTATTATCTGCAAGTGAAAACATAATTACTATTAATGGCCAAAACTCATTGCCTCCTCTCCCTAAAAACCCAATGAAATCAGAAATATATATGATTCCAGCAATTTTAAATTACCAAAAAAATGTAATAATAATACAAAACTGACACATGCAATTTTGTTCATGCAAATCAATAAAGAAATTGCCATAAGGAAATAGGTTCATGCATAAATCTACATATAAAACAAACTGAACTGACTTTTCTTATTCTCAAATGGAACTGAAAAGGTCAAACAAATTTTGTAAATGATAGCATGAAAATTTATGTATCTATATTAATTTTACTAATAAAGATATTTTTTGTATTTCCAACCCTGATGCTTCAACACAAAGGGAAACTTTCAATACAACACATCATGCACAACTTAACATTTGGTGAAAACTTAACAGAACTAAACAAAGGTGTGTGGAATAGGTGAACACAACATCAAACAAAGTGAGTACCTCTTGTGTAGTACTATAGTCGTGTGGGTCAGAACTATAATTGGTCCCACTATGTCCCTTATTATAGGAGGAGTTCAGGTCAGATTGTTTGCTATCATATTCTCTGTCTTTATCAAAGCTGTTATTTTGAGATGATCGATAGGTAAGGTTTGGCTGTTTTTTAGACTCTTTATTTTTATGGATACTTCTATTACTACTGCCTGCTGTTTGGAAAGCCATTTTAGGTCCATCACCTCTCTGAAACTGTGCAATAAATAAAAAAATACACAAAGCAAGGGACACAACACCACACACAGAATGTGAAACAGTAAGTGAATTATCTCCCTTCCCAATGATGTGAAACAAAACAAAAAACACAATCATTGTACTGTGAATCAACTTATAAAACAATTGGTTGTAACATCTGACATAATGTGAAACAAAACAAAAACACAATCATTGTACTGTGAATCAACTTATAAAGGATTGGTTTTACATTCGACATAATGTAAAACAAAACAAAAATCACCAATATTGTACCATTTGCACTGTGAATCAACATATAAAACGACTCGTTAAACATCTTATATAATGTGAAACACTGTGAGAATATACTTATTCCTATAGAAACTAATCTGCATGAATATTAGTATAACTAAATAACTCTTAAAAATATGGCTCTTCTAAAGCAAAACTTTCATTGAATACACCTGAAACACCATAACACAAACTTAAGACACCCTTGACCATGAAACACATATACACAATTCATCAACCCACCTCTTTAACTTTCCAATACATCTGTAAATATTGATACATAACCTATTACTCATTTGTTCATTTAGGATATCTTACAAACTTTATAAGACTTTCTACATTTACGATATATATTGTCTTTTTACAGCAAAATAGAAAATAAAAAATGTAATAACTTGCAATTTGTCAACATAACAGTTTAGTTACAGACAAACTGCTAGATAGATTAATGTACCTAAATTTAGAATTGGTTATGAAACTGAGCCACTACAAACAACTTCTGCAGTTTGCTTTGACTGAGCTAGATCAATTCAATAGGTGTCTCCAACACCCTAAGAACCTAGGATACTATCAAAGCTGCTTTAAATAGTTACTGCATGGAATTCTTTTGGTTTTTGTTTAAGATTCAAGTTTGAAAATATTCTGATACACTCTGCTATAAGATTAAAACCTGATGAACAGGCAAATAGCCTTTACAAATGTATGTAAAGAGATTTATACACTAGTACTGTAAATAAACAAGATTCAGAACATTACAAATAAACTACCTCTCTTTGAAGAGGTCACAACATAATAAATAAACTACCTCTCTTTGAAGAGGTCAGCACATAATAAATAAACTACCTCTCTTTGAAGAGGTCAGAACATAATAAATAAACTACCTCTCTTTGAAGACGTTCCTCTTCCTTTCGCTTGTCCTCAAACATTTTCATTTTCTCTCTAGGTGTTATATCATGTAATGATGGGTTACGTTTTCTACGTCCTGGAGGTGGTGTTCTGTTTGGGGTCCCACTATATGAGGCAGGTAATTTTTTACCTTTCCGTAAACTGTAAATATTTGCTAGCTCAACAGCTTTTACTTTTTCCTGGAATGATAAATAAACAAACTTCAAATCTATAAAAACTGTAAGAAACAAGTTACAGGACTATATTATTGGGTTATATCAATGACATTTTGTTACTTATTTCAACCTGGTGCATTTCATCTGAACAATGATGATTATGATCTGTGAGAAGCTAAGACATTGGTTAAACAGGAAATAAATGCATGATTTTGATGTATAGTTGTTAATTTCTGTGTCATTTTGGTCTCTTGTGGAGAGTTGTCTCATTGGCAATCATACCACATCTCTTTTTTTATATGATTTTGAGTGTTGTTTTTTCTATATTTTGTCTAGATACCTGTGTTGATATTTACTGACTTTAGTATACCAGAAGTTTGTTTTATCTTCATGACCTGTATTTAATGGTTTATGAAATAATGTTTTGGAAGACTGTAGCACAGCTAGGTCTCTGAAGGTCCTTTGGTTAGTTGTTTTTCATTGCTGTCTCATCCATGTACATTCTTAAAATCCTATTATTATTATATACTGTAAACTAACTTATTTTCGCAGAAACATTATTTCGCGTTTTACTCTTTGTAAACTATTTCGCGGCTATTTAATTTCGCGATTTTCTAATTCTGGATATAGTTTAATAAAGAAAGATATAAGTTTTACATATTCGGGATGATTTATATTCGCGTTAATTTTCTACTCACGAAAGTCGCGAAAATAAATCGCTCGCGAAAATAAGTTGGTTTACAGTATTTAGTAGTATAGATATATACTTAAACTTGATACAAATTTTGTAAAAAGATTATAAACAAACCCTTAATCTATTCTGTAATTCTTCGTTGTCATTCCGCAAACTTTCCATCTGTTTCTGAAAATCTCTGTGACGTGCAATTTCTATTCCTAACTCATGACGATGATTCTTGTTTAAATGATTAATATGTTTCTCTAAATCCTATAAAGAAAAAAACATCAAATCATTCGACATACAAATTTATCTTTAAATCAAATATCATAATTATAAAAGTGGACTCAGACAGTTTGCATACACTGTAGCATATGAATTTAATAAAAAAAAAGTTTCTCTCTCTCAAAACATCATTCTTATAATCTATCATTTTAATTTTGACAAAACTCAATTTGATATAGCTCTGAGAATTGCCACCTCCTTTGTTTTAAAAAGCTTGTGCTAGTCTGTCATTCTGTTGGACTTGGAACATTTAGCAAGAAAATGGCTAACAATTCAAAGTATCTATCAAAAATTTCTGAACTTTAGAAGTTTTTGATAGATACTTTCTTCGTTTCATTCCATAAACTTTTGTAAATTACAAGCCTCATCTATTTTTAGAAATTGCCTTTTTTTCTCAAGAACTGATCCTTAGGTTTATCTGCAGTGTTATAAATGTTGCCTTGTATATTATATATATGTATATATGTGCATGTACATATTAACCCTTGGCAAAGTTAGTGGGGGTGGATGGCGAGAATTTGACCCAAAGTTGGATATCCGATGCAAAAAAAAAGCATCAATTTCTTGATTTGACAATAATCCCTACACCTTGCATACAGCGATCGCGACTATCATTACAGATGAGACAAAAAATTAAAACAAAACTACAGCAAAATAAATTTACAGCTTTTTCTCTCCACAAGAAAGTAATTATATGTACAATTTATGGAATTATAGCGAAAAATGTGACAGGGTTATAATTGCAATCATTTTTAAATTGCATTACTATATATTTGATATGAATTCAACAGGATTTTTCCTTCTGAAATTACATGTACAGTAGCTAGAAAGTTGAAAATTTTCCAAAGATATGTTTTTCATATCAACTGCATTTTGTATACATGGTATTTTAAGGGATCATTGTCTGTTTTAATAAATCTGTATAATTTTCTCTTGTGATGGCAATTGGTCAATTGACTTCAAATGTTTATAAACGATCATCAATTTTCCATTATTTACATGACTTTTAAAACCACAACAAAGATCTATCCAGATAATACCCCTGTTTTTAATAGTTTTAAAGGATTATTTAATGGCACTCCATAAAGATTAATAGGGTTGAATGCTCCAGGGGTCAAAACCGTCATTATTGATTGTTATTAAAAATCTATTGTGTATTGGCCCATTGACAAATTCTAATCCTTTGTACATATCTTACAAGCATATTTCGAGTAAAGATGTCACTATAATTTCAAAAATATTTACTATCAGCATCCTAAACTTCCTGGATAATATATTAAATTCCCAACAAATTTTGATTCCCATGACTTTATAGATTGCATGTTCAATGATTTATGTACTAGACAGTGATAATAATATAAACAAATCGCTCCGTATTACAATAGGAGATTGAATGTAAAAAATTAATGACAAGAGAAATTATTGATCATCAATTGTCTTATTGATCACAAAATACCTGTGAAAATCACCTGATTAAATACAAGATGAATCTTCAGAGATAAGAGATTTGATTTCCATGATAAGTGCAGGAAAATCAAGAATGTGTCCATAATACATGGATTCCCTACTCACACTATTATTATCTTTATGTTCAGTTAGCATGAAATTAGGGTAAAAACTCAATTTGGCATTGAAATTTGAAAGATCATATCATAGACATAGGGAACATGTGCATTAAGTTTCAAGTTGATTGGACTTTAACTAAATCAAAAGCTACACATGTACTTTGACTAAAAACTTTAACCTGAAGTGGGACATGTGGATGAACAGACAAACAAACATACACACAGACCGAAAAGCATATAATGCCCATAAATGGGGCATAAAAATTGAACAAGCCAGCACAACATATTAAAGTGATTTTACCCTTAAAACATTTCTATAAATGTATATAAATATATGCAATATCGGCATACATGTATATGCAAAAGATAAAGATACATTTATCAAAAATGATTTATATAATTAAATTATGACTAACTTTTAAAGATATATATCAGATTGCTTTTGGCTTATTTAAGGTAATTATGTGTGTACAACTACAATTTCAATTTTTCAAATCTTTGCCCAAAAAAGAGGTGTTTTCACCTGTTGTTCTTTTTGGCTTTTCTTAGTAGTTTATAGACTTTGAAGGCAATAAAGATAAAGTTTTTGTGAAGTTCTGCAAATTTTTATCCAAATTTAAATATCGGTGACAGCAAGTCACACTGCAGACAACTTTCTTATTCATACAAATGTTGTCTCTTTGACACATTCCCCATTTCCATTCTCAATTTTAAATGTATAAAGAAAAAAATTAACAACTGATTTTTTTTGGCAATTACAACACAACATTTTTAAAAGCAATACACAATCCATGGCAAAAGATAAAACAGGGTTCATGTGATTGTTTTCTTTAATGCTATATATATATTTGTAGTTTTGGCACCAAATGACACCCATTATAAATCTATACATGTATTAAGCAATTAGAAAGTTCAAGTCATTATCGGTGTACCACAATGTTATACCCATCTGGTATCACTGTCAGACATTTATTGGATATTTTTGTATCTATAGTAATCCATTTGTTCATCTAAATTATCAGTATATATATAGTAATATAGATTTAACTTGCTTCCATAAAAAGCATCGCTGTTTTCCTTTGTAATTGATTGCAAATTTCCACAACTGATTTGATCATGTCAGTGTGTTTACAGAAAAATTCTAAAGCATACTATAAGCAATGTGGAGACAACATCACATACAAATGTATAACTCATTATAAGCTTTGTAATTTATAATTTTTGGTACTAAGGCCATAATTAGAATAGGTTTGTTTGCCCAAAATCTACCTACCCAGAAAAAAGCTGCCTACTCAAATTCTTTTATTGTCCTGATTTGAAGATTTTTTTTTTAATCAGATAGGCAATGTAGACTAATAAACACCCGATACTTCAATTTCTCTTTTTGAAGAAAAAAAAGAAAATGCCTACCTACCTACCCACTGCCTCAACCTTTGGGTAGGGTTTGGGCAAACCAAAATATTTTTAATTGTGGCCTACAGAACCAGACATTTTGTTATTTGATATAGCCATGATAGTCTAACAGTAGTTATATTTTTTTCTAAATATTTTAGTCAATATATATATATTATTAAATGTACATGTATAAAAGTAAAATTAATAAATCAGAGTAACTTCTTTCAGATTAAGATAAAAATAATACACATATTTAGCTTTGAGTTTGAAATTTTCAATGGTTATCAGATCCATAGCAGAGTAGGATATTTTATAAAAATACAAGCCACAATGTTACTATAGCACATTATTCTTACCCGAACTTTGACATCCTTTTCTTCTAAATCTATTTCAGTTTGTTGAACTTTCTTTTGTAACTCCTGTCTTTCTAAAAGGTTTTTGTCTTCAGCTAGATTTTTAAATTTTTTTAGTTTACTTTTAGTTTTATCGAGCTCATCCTCGGCATCCCTTAGGTATCGGTCTGTCCGTTGATATTTATCCTGTGTTTTTTTTAACTGTTCCCGTAAAGTTCTCACTTCGTTGTTATGTCTTTGCAGTAGCTGCGGTATATCACTCTCCTCATTTTCAAACTTCCCTAATGCCTTTTCTTGTCTTTTTTGTGTTTTCTTTAACAATTTGTTCTCTTCTTTCATTTCATCCAAATTTAACCGGAAATCTTGAAGTTGATTTTTTAATTCGTTAATTCGTAAGTTTTTGGACGACAACATTCTCTGGACAGCATTGTCTACTTTTGGTTCCTGTGACTGAGCTGTTGCTCTGCTTGATATTCTTCCTTTGTGTCCTCGATTGGTCGGAGGCTTCTTCCTTGCTGTTACTGTCAAAAAAAAGAGGGGATTCATTTTCACAGTTATGTTCACACAACATGCTTATGACCAGTATCATGACATGATACACAGTTTCCAGATAAGCTAACGTTGTAGATTGTTAACATTACTGTAGAATATATGTAACAAACTGACCACAAGGTATATTGTAGACTGTTATCAATAATTCATAGAAACCTTGTCTATACTAATCACCCAAATTTGGTCTGAAATTAGAACTTCACATACATTGTTCTTATTATCTTAATGCCAATGTTTGTTGACTAAAAATCATAAATAATTTATAAATATATCTATATATATATTGGTATGCTGATTCTTTCCCATTAATAGCTATAACTTAAAGCTTAGAACTCCAAAGTTAACCAATTAGTATGGTTGGCAGTACATAATTAATATTTCTTCATTTAATATTTGCTGACAATCATATATGCCTTATAATCTTTGTACATGTATTCTCCATGTTGAGATACATTTATAAATAGCATTCTATAAAATGTTTTACAATATGAAAAAAACAATTATGTAAATATTGTAAATTAGATGTTATACTCTGTCAGATTTAGCCATTTTTTCAATCTATGGTTATTTGATGATAGAATTTTGAATAAATTCATGACACAATTTAGAAAAATTGACACACAAATTCATCATTGTTTGAAATTGAAATTTGATCAATGCTGGTGTTTTTTTTTTTATTAAATACATTTTTGTAATAGGTATTATGTATGCATGTAATGATGTACATTTATTTTTGTATGTCATACTATCGTGTTAAATTTTTTCTCACCTTGAGCTACTTTTCTAGTCTGCGGAGATTGTTTCTTGACGCTCTCATCGTCCTCATCACTAACAAATGAATCACTGTAATCGTAATCATCATAATCATCTTTGTCTTTATGTCCGTTATGTCGAGACGCCATGTTGATTTTGTTGTTATCCTAGAAATCCTTTTATTTCTGTATTTAAAGTACCATATCAACTTAGGCTCCAAACATCTGTAATATAAATGAGTTAATACTCTCTCTAAATAAAGATATTATTATTATTATTATATTAATAACATATAAATATATATACCTATAGGATATGTACATAGGGAAAAAAATTGGAGTATTTACAAGTGAAACTGTTACCTATTGCTCACTAATAATAACATAAGTGTACCTCCGCTCAAATATTGGAAAACAGGTAGTTGTTGAGTGATGAATCTGAAAATGCATTACACAGTAAACATGGTATAGCTGACTTATTTAAAAGTAAAATCCAATATGTCACAACAGACATTGGAAGAGCAAACATGTTGTGATATATGTATACATGTTCACTGTAAGATGGTGCCAAAGGAACATCCCTGTCCAAATAAAGGAAAATTAACAATAGGGGACTAAAATTCATCCCTTTTGACGTATGTTTTTGTGGATCGTCCCATGAAGGTCTTCACTGAGTTTTGTCAATAACTGTAATTCCTAAAAGTACAAAAACAAGTCTGCTATAAAAGGGGAGTAATTAGTGCCCATAGAAATACCTACAACCTGTTTATGAACTTTGCTGCTGAAACTGAACTAGTTAATCAACTTTGTTTCTGAAAGGTATACTTTGGATGTATATTACTTGCTATACATATATATCCATGAGTCCTTCAAAGACAAGGATGTGTGAAAACCTTAATAGGCAGCTATTAAATGATTTGGCTGATGTGATGCTCAAATATGAAGATAAGAACTAGGTACCATAAATCTAGTTCACAATTTCACTTCAGTTATTTTCAGGGGGTATGACTCAAAATTATGGACTTGTAAAAAGCTCACTGCACAGGGAATCATTAAATGGCACAGGGCGTCATTTGGAAAAGGGCAGGAAAACTGCCATCTGAAAATAATCTAGCTAAAACACAGGCATGACAGGCCTGTATATATAATTAAGAATTAATTCATGGGGGCTTGAATATATCATGATTTTAGCCGGGTTTGCCCTTTATGTCAAATATTTTACCCTGAGCATTAGCAATAGTAAAACCATGAATTATTTCAAATCTAATAGAAAATTAGGCAATTCTTTTAGATAAATGCAGCGCTATCCATGAGGGCAAATATTTGCTGTTCGCATTGATATAAATAAACTAAAAGCACTATTAAATTGGTTAAAAAAGAACGGAGCAAACTGAATTAGTGACATGCTTATAAACTATTGACAATTTCTTAATTAGATAGTTTTGGATGAATTCAAATGATTAATTACTTACATGGGTTACATGTACAAAAAAAAAATGGTTTAAAGCACGTTTTAGCATTGATTTTCAGTTTCACAAGCCGACATATTTTCTAGTAAATTCTTATATTTTATATTTTCCCATCATCATTCTATGACTTAGGGAAGCTTCTCAAGTTTTGGGCGTGTAACTAAAAGTGTTTGAAGGATGTCATGTTAGAATAGTCTATAATAGTTGTAATTGTAAGTACTTTAAATAGTTGAAAGTTTTAAATGTAGATATAAGGCTATCATAGCTTTAAGAAGATTGTCATGTACTGTACAAAGTGTTCACAGGATTATACACAATCTCATAAAGTAGAAGTTACATGTTATTAAATACAATGTAGTATCAAGCTTTCGTAGTTGATAAGAAAGTGATGTCTTTACCCTATTCAAGTGTCCGTCACCGGCATCAGAATGATTGAGGAAGAATGAGTCCTGCGTACAAGCAAGTGGAGTAACTTCTGTTTCATGTAATTTCCTCCGTTATTTATCGGAGCAATCCCACTTGGGGATATATGATTTTAAAATATTTACACAGATATGTTTACAGTGTGGTGGCCATGGGGTGCTCAAGTTTAAAAAAAAAATTATATACAGGTAAAACTGTGAATTTTAAGAACAAGTTATTTAAAATATGTGCTCTGTGTTGAAGGCCGTACTTTAACCTACTGTATAATGGTTTACTTTTTAAAATGTTATTTGAATGGAGAGTTGTCTCATTGGCACTCACACCACATCTTCCTATATCTATTTACATCATTTATAATTCTACCTAGTTTAGAGTTCATGATTTTAAAAACCGTTTAAAATCCACAGTTCTAGTAAACATACATATATTATTGTCTAATATTGAGATAATTGACTGTACTTTTTATATTGAGTTTGACACAAAAATGTCATAATAAACATTGATATTAAAATATGATACAAAAACAACATGTTTTTTCTTCAATTACCTGATAAAAGTTCAATATTTCCAATGTTTTTAGATATATTTGCAAATTTCTAATGCAACGAAACGAATGAACACATGTAAAGTGAAACTATTTGACCCCGGTGTGCATTTGTTTACCTGCCCAGCAACAAGCCACAACAGATGTGTGAAGAATTTGTGACGTCACTGAAAGTGGGGACAGGAAGTACCATTTTGTCGACGTTTTATGGGTGAAAGATAAACCCGGAATAAATTTATGCAAATCCAGCAGAAATCTGAGCCATCCTTATATGATACGATTGATTACCTAACATTGATCAGCGTTCGATATCTTCTGACCATTTTTTTGCTATAATTTTTCGTCAAAATGGTGATCAAAGTATACATATCGTCAGTAACTGGCAATTCAAAGGTGAGGTGCATCAATGTTTACTTTTTTTGACAGTTGAGTGCCCCACCTACTAAATTTAAATGTAAACAAAACATATTCATAGTCATACTTCAGTCTAACCCCAAGACAGTTTTAAAACAATGTGATACTGTTGTCAATATTGCATGTTTGGTAGAAATTGAATGACTAATAATGATACTGATAACTTCAATATTCTGATAAGATTAGTTGTTTAAAATGTTATGTTTGAATAGAAAGAAGCAAAAACTGGTGTTAGAATGTGAACCAGCACATTGTCACAGGCATTGAATAAGTAAAAAGGATAAAACTGTTCGGCTTTAAAACATGTCAAACTCTATCTGTCAGCATGAACCCGACGAAAAACTGGACTATTAAATCAAAACTTAAAGATGGGGTATATCAGATTGACATCTGACTGAATATATATTGTAAAATTGGGCTGAATAATGAAATATGAGTCTTGGATAAATATTCCTAAAGTACAAATGAAGTGATTATGAACATAGAAAAGTCCTTGCTCAAACACACACTCCATTATCTTGTAAACTATACAAGAGCATAAACCTGAAGCACAGGAAGGCACTCTTCTGTCTCCACAAAGCACTAAAGAGTGAGTCTCATACACCTTATCACTATTTGTCCACCATTACTGGATATCACCTCACAGGTTCCAGTAAAATTTTGAAGTCATAAAACTAAATACCTGACACCACAATGGAAATGTGAGTTGTATGCGTCAAAAGGTCAAGCGGCCGGCCAGCCTAGTAAGGCTAATAGCAATAAGCATGATAAGGTGTATTGGGGTCTAAGCATCACATGGGATTACCGATTTTTTGTAAGCGTGACATGTGAAAATCAAATTTTTGTGATGTGAAAAAGTCTAGCAGAACACGGGAAATTACAAAAAAATGAGAATTACACAGTATAAGCAGGATACAGGAACCTGACAAAATGGTAGGCAGGATCCGGGATCAGAACCCCCCAATGAGACCCCCGAAAGATAATCTCTGTAAAAATTAAAATAAGAGAATGGTAAATGAGTGAAAGAGACAACAACCAGACCAAATGTTTACAGCTTCAATAATGGATGGCACAAGTGAAGATGTCTGATTTTGGTTGCAGAATAAAAAAAATATATAACATAATCACTGACACTGATGATATTTTATTGTTCATTTATCTACATATATGTGCACAAATTTTTTATGAATAAACTTAAAAGACACTGATTGATGAAATGTTATTATTTTACAGATGAGGAAACAGCAACAGCATGTTCAGTCCACGTTAGAAAGTTTTAAGATAGATTTTGAAAACATAGACATTTCTTGTCCCAACAATGAAGAAGACAAAAAGTTTATGAGAGCCAACAGTCAAACACGAGAAGGATCAACTGTTCCATTACCTCCTCAGATATTTAATGAGGAAGAATACTGTGGAGTAAGTATCATTTATTATCTGACAATGTCTGATGAATACTGAGATAAACACCATTATAAATTTAGACAGACTTCTTGACTAGCTGTACATATATAGCTAGTTTTTGACTAAATAGTACTTATATAATTATCAACTATAAATTAAAATGTACATGCATAAACATCATAAAACCTATGTTAGATACATTGTAACTGCACATATTTTACATTCTTACAGAGAGACTTAAAGAAAAGTTATTACTGCCTACAGTTTAAATCTTGTAAAGCATGTGTAGGTAGTATCGATAAATTTATAATTTTAGCATTCAGCAATTTCGAGCTTTGTCACAGTTTGTCAACATTTTTTTGATATGAAGATTAAAAAATGTTAAATGATAATGTTTATAGCATGGGATCTAGAGCTGTTCCGATAAATGCAGCAGAGAAGACTGAATATCTGAAAAAGTACAAAATTCTCAATAAAAAAAATTGAACCGATGGCACCAACTGACAACATGAAAAAATACTCAGTCTCTATGGTCACATACAAAAATGAAAATATTGTAAAGTTTTGATAACAGACTTGTAAAACTTCTTTCATTGTATGAATTGTTATTTATGTTTGCCATTTTATTTATATATATATATATAATGTATACATGTACTGATATTCATATATATATTTATTTTCAGGACTATGAAGATTTTGATTTAAATGTTGAAGACAATTTATTATACGAATTTTTGAAAATGGCACCACAAAAGAAAACATCAGAAGCCTCAGTGACTGTAACAGGAGTAAGTAATCATCTGGTTACAAGGGTAGGGTATATAGTATTCTCCTCAGATAGTTCATAAAGCATCATGGTAAACAAGGATATATATTTGAAATACCAATTTGTTTCTAAAAATAATAGCATCACATCCATAACATAATCTATAAGAAAATCGATTCAGATAACATCACATTCAAGAATTATAGCATCCCATTATCGTGATGCTAAAAGGCCCTGGGCAGAACTCTGCAGGTCATATGAATTTATTTGGTCTTCCCTAAAATAAAATGGGAACTTGCTATGTAATATGTATTTCTAAGTACTCCATAATATGATAATTTATAACTTTATTTCCAATTGGTCTTCATCTAGTTAAAGAAATGTTGCCTTTTATAGCAGATATTTTTTATTTGATTTTGTTGTATGTATAACTGTACAAGAGATTTCATCAATATGTTGTAAAATGTCACCTAAGCCAGTAACACTCTATACTTTGTATCAGGAGGAAGATGAAGAAAAGAAAGATGAGGTATCCATGGTAACATGGCATGTGCATGGTGTTTTATCCAATCAAAATCTCTTTTTACATTTGGGGAAAATAAAGTCTGATAGCAATAAGTTCCCCAGTTTTAATCATTGTGTGATCATGTGATGAAAATTTATTCTCTTTTATCATGTTTATAAATTTTAAGATTCTGAATAATGAATTCTGTATATTTTACATGTTCTATGCTTAATTCATAAATTTTGGTCATTTATGAACAAATATCATTGACACCTCCCAAACAAAATTATGTCATATCTTGTTTTAATGCAGCTTTGTCCTATTTGCATTTATATAATTGATGTTAGAAATATTTTACATAAAAAGTATGGAAGTCTGTTCTCTCTATTGTCCCCCATTGAAACAAATTAATCAAGAATATGCCATTCACTGTTTCATCATATATTTTTTCCTTCCCCCAAAAAATTAATTTAAAAGCCCCGATGAAAAATCAATGTCATGAATGTGGAAATGCAATACTTTACATTTTAAAGTATTATAAGTATAGATAATTATGTTGTCATAGATTCTGAATGTACCCTGTTTTGTATTTTATATGACAAAAGTTTTACATTGCCTAGTGTATGAAATAGTGAGATAGAAATATGTGTTGTATTTTGTTATTACTAACTGTTATATTAAGATACATGTACTGATTAACTTACTATCAAACACAAAAATCAAAGTAAACACTTTTAACTAAATCAAGTTCTATGCCAGTTTCGAGCGTCACTGATAAGTCTTTTGTAGACGAAACGCGCGTCTGGCGTATATACAAAATTTAGTCCTGGTATCTATGATGAGTTTATTACTGATGCTTGCACAAATTTTATGTTTTGACTGACACATATCCCATGTTTATCAAATGTGTTTGATTGTAATACAATTCCTCGATATTTTTAAAATACGTTAAGCATGCATTAACATTGTAGCTAGTTGAAAGCAAATTATATTAAAACAGTGAAAAATGTTACAAAAAACTTTCAGAAAAACAAAAAATGTGCATTATGATAATTGTAAATAAATGAACTATAAAACTTTAACTTATTTTTTTAACAAGAAGTCAGATTTTAAGAAGACAGATGTTGATATCAGTCTTGTACAGTAGCTTAGTCATTAGATGTGCATGATATTAATGTGAATCCTGATTTTAATACAGTTTAACTTGATGTTACTATGATATACAAGACAGAGTGATCTGGCATGTTACTTTCTTAATGCAACAAAAAATAGTCATATTAAAAAAAGATATAGGTAAATAATTTTATAGGGTTTTACATGTATAATTTCTATAAGTGGTTATAAACCATCACAGTATTTCATAAATACATAAGTTGTTTTAGTTAATAAATATATCAGATCTAATTACTTTTTACCACATATGTTGTTGTTGAATAACATGATAAGACATGTGTTTTGTCTTTTTTTTCTTAAGGTGTAATACCACCATTGAATTTTCCCTATTAGTCTTTGTTAAATTGGTACTTTTAAAAAAAATGTACAGTATTTACCTTTATTTCAACCAAAGAAATACTTTGCATGTGTAAAGTTTAATCCTTTCCAGTGATACAGTGAAAATTTCACACAACATTTCATTGCATATAAGAAAATAATCATCACCGGAAGTAACCAACCCAATTTTTACACTATTATATACTGGTTACCTGCTTTGGTAGCTATGTAACCTCAACGTTCCAAAATATTTTTTAAGACCATCAAATAAAAAAAGAAGGATGCTTTCAGACATCCAACATACATATTTACGACTCAGAAAAATTTAAGTGCATTGAAATGCAGGGTTAATTTTCTACAACTGTCAAATTCAAGGGAATATTTTTTTAGGCCTACTTTTGTATGCAACCTGATGTGACGTACCATGATTTGGTGGTATTACACCTTAAAAGGGGTATAATTCATGAAAATTAATGCCAAATTTTATAATTGTTATAAATGTTATGGGAAATTGCAATCGAAATCTGAATCTTTTTTTTTCAAGCAGATCCAGTTCCTTGAATCTTTTCTATTCATAATGTATATTTTTAATACCTATAGTGACTGATTTTTACAAATATTTATATTAAAACCAAATCAGGAGAAAACAGAATTGATAGAAGAGGTTGGTGAAAAAGAAGAAGTTAAAGAAAAGGAGGACAAAGAAAATGAGAAAAATAAAACAGATTGTGCTGAGGAAGTGAAAGAGGAAAAGAAGGAAGGAGAGACAGAAGGGGAAGAAAAGAAAGAAGATAAAAAAGAAGGAGAAACAGAAAAGAAAGTAGAAGGAGAGGAAAAGAAGGATGGAGAGGAGGAAAAGAAGGAAGATGGGGAGAAAAAGAAAGAAGAAGAAAAGAAGGATGGAGAGGAGAAAAAGAAAGATGAGACAGATAGCAAAGTGGAAGCAAAGGATGACAAGAAGGCAGAGGATGGAGAAGAGAAAAAAGAAACAAAAGCTGAGGAAAAGGTTACTGTGTGAACCATGCATGATACTCTCCAGAATTCAATTTTAATGATCAAACTGAGAAATAATTACCAACAGAATACATGCATGGTGTGTCCACGTGTGATATATGTTGTATGGTGTGAAAGGTGCACCCATTGTACCATGCAGTGATCTGGAAGGTTTTTTTCACTATGGGCCCAGGGCCCCTCAAAAATAAATTCAATGGGCCATTTTAAAAAATAATGGGCCATGGTGTCAAATAAGTGGGCCATTCGAATTGACTTATAAAAAATAAAAAGTATCATTATTTTCTAATGTTTTGGAAAAGAGGTGTTGGTACAAGTTTACCTTTATGATTTTAAATAATATTGTTCCTGTGATTCTGTAATTTCAATGAGTATACAATAACTTCTTCCAAAACGGACAATATTAAAGATAAACCTTTATTTACAATGTTTAAACTGTTACTGTTGCCTTGGCTTGTTCATGTTCATGTTTTTTTAACATTAAATTTGGGTCTTCGTCGATACCATACTCTTTCCAGACGTTCCGTAAATATTAGAGGTCATTTCAGGAACGTCCTCTGCATTTCTTGTATTATTATTATTATTTCATCAAGATGACAAGAATAACAGTAGAGAGTACCATTAATTGATAGAACAAAACAATAATTCGCTGAAGTCATGTTTACAAAATTTCAAAACGAGCCAAAGACCAAATAATGACAAGGACAGTTAAGCGCCTTGTATGGAGACAAAAACTATATTCATAAAAAGGCTTCAGGGGTTTTCAATCGAAATAATAGCAAGCTAAACTAAATTAAAAGATTATTATTAGAGTTAAATCTCGTCTGTAATAGCCAAATTTCACAAATGTAAAGTTGTTTATAAAAAATTATATCATGAATGATGGTTAATTGCGTTTTTTGGGGTTATCAGTTAAACCGCATGGTTCTATTATTACCATAGGAAAACACCCGAGACGTTAAACCGCATGGTTCTATTACCATAGGAAAACACACGAGACGTCCTAAAATATATAGGTGCTCCTATGATTGGAGGAACATTATACAGTTGTGTACACACACATGGCGGCACGGAACACGATCGGAAAACTTTTTGACGATATCTAAACGTTTCGAAATGATGTGAAAAATATCGTGCGCCACGTGGGCGCTTACATTTGTCACTCTATGCGCCATTTCTGGTGAATATGCGCTATAGGCGCAGGGCGCACGTCCTTCCCGATCACTGACCATGCACCTCAGATTGGAAAGATATGTTTACTGTTTCCATGGATTTACAGTAGAATAGACATAAAGCATGGTGTGGTTTTACCAGAGTGTGTCAGACTTTGGGAACAGTTTTGTGAACCAGATAGATATAATCCGAGTTTTAAGGTTTTACATGTAATGTTTTACAATAAGTTTTTTTAACCATCAAGTGTGTGAACCTAGTTTCAGTTGATACTATTTATAATTATACTACAAACATATTGTTTTGTTTGTTGACAATGTTATGATTAGTTAGTTATTGGAATGTTGAACAGTAGTCTGTTAGTTTTAATATTTAGTGACAATGACGCATGCATTAAAAAATTGAAAAAAAGTTATTTTTTGTGAGTGATGTTAGGTGTACTTTTCTTTTTGACATTTTTCTTCAAATATGATAAATGATGTTATATATTTTTTATGATCAATAATTGAACTTTTTCTATGTTTTAATGAGTTATTTCCCTTGATAAGACTTGAAAATAACTTATATTCTGGAGATTTGCCAATACAACAGAGTCAAAAAACTAAATCATATCATGAACAAGTAATTTTGTTCATCATTCTCCTTTCTAATAACAAGATAATAGTAGGCAAAATTTCTCTTTATAATTATATTAATAATGTAATTTAAATATCTTCAGGAAAAGCCAGTTGAGGGAGAAAATGAAAACAAGGTAATTTTTGCTTTCAAATATTGGTTTTCTTTAAACTGTTAAAATTTTGGTTTAAGGATAGTGTACATATAAATGATAAATATTAATGTAGAAATGTGAATTAAGAATATTATACAAATCACTAGGAGAATCACTGTGATTAATAATAGTAAACCATTTTGTTCACTGTTTTTTTTTATATATGAAAGTTTTAATATTTTGAGTTCTATTTTGACAGATCGATTTAAAAAAAATAATATGGAAGATTTAACATTAAGAGACTAAGAAAAAAATGCTGAATAACAGGAATTAATAATTTGAATTAAATTTATTATAGGAGGAGTCTAAAGAAGAAGTAAGTTGCATGAATTGTCTCCCCTTAAATAACCAAACTTTACTAACAAAAATACTCTTTGTTTCCTTTTTTTCAGTGATTTATTGTTAAATAGAAAATAGTTATTCTCAGTAGAAAATACAATCAATTCTATATCACTGAATATAGCAATAAGCCTGTTTCAAAGACTAATGTTCAATGTAATATTCATAATGATGTATATTGTTATATAAGATGTGTTTTTACATAATTAAATTTATTTCAGATGTATTGGTTATGTTATCAGTCAGCTTAATACTAATGCTAAATATATACTATTAAAAAAAGCATACTTGACATGCTTGATATGTACCAGTATTTGAAAAAAAATCAAATACAATGTACCAACAATTGTTAAGGAAGGAATGACTCTATGTTAGAGAGGTAGATAGTCTCAATTACATTTATTATACTTCAAATTTTCTATCATTACTGGTTTAAGAGTGAATGTAATGATTATGAAGCATTTCTATCACTTAAGTTTAATGCCATAGAATTTTTAGTAATTTTCAAAATTGATTGAAAATATGTATATTTAAAGAAAGAGGAAACAAAAGTGAAAGCTGAGGAAAGTAAAACCGATGAAACGGATGAGACAGCTACTTTTACTTTATCGGCTGATGTTACGATAGATGAAGAGAAAAAGGAGGAAGATGTCAAAGTGGAGGCAAAGGTTGAAGAGGTGAAAGAAGAAGAAAAAGAAGTTAAAAAGGAGGAAGAAAAAAATGAGGAGACAGTAAAAGAGGAAGAAAAAGTTGAAGAAACTCCCAAAATTGAGGAAAAGGTTGAAGAAACTCCAAAAGAAGAAGAGAAAGTAGAGGAAAAGAAAGAAGAGCCTCCAAAAGAGGAAGAAAAAGTTGAAGAACCTCCAAAAATAGAAGAAAAAGTAGAAGAACCTCCAAAAATAGAAGAAAAAGTAGAAGAACCTCCAAAAATAGAAGAAAAGGTAGAAGAACCCCCAAAGGAAAAGGAAAAAGTAGAGGAACCCCCAAAAGTTGAAGAAAAAGTAGAGGAAAAGGAAGAGGAGAAAATTCCAGAACCAGTAGAAATAGAGGAAGAAGAGGACAATTCTTTAGAGGCAAGAAGAAGGAGACGGAGAATGGAGAGAGAAAAGAAAGAACAAGAAGAAGCAGCAGCTGCAGAGGAAGCTTCAAGTTCCAGGAGAGGCAAAGAACAAGAATCTGAAGATTCTGGAGTCTCAGAGTCTCTGGAAGAAAGGAGAAGACGACGACGTGAAGAGAGAGGTAAAAAGGAGGAAGACTCGTCAGCTGTAGAAGAAACAGCTGCTGAGAGAAGAAGACGTAGGAGGAGGGAAATGGAAGATTAGGTATAATGCATGAAGTGTGGAATTGACAAGCAAGTAGCCTACAGCATGTATATTGTTTACATGCCTGAAAGCATCATGTGATGTCCTAACACAGATTGAAAGGATGGAAGTAGATTTAACTCAGTTGTTTAGCATTTTGTGTTTTAGCAAATTGATACCACAGACGTGTTCGTCAACCAGCATGGTGTGATGTTCTAAGAGAGTTTCAATTAAATAAAGTAGATATAACTCAATTGTTTGACATGGTGTTTTATAGACAATAATTCACGCCAATGATGATCGATTAATCGTCAACCAGCATGGTGTGTGATTTTACAACAGAGTTTGAAATGAGTAAAGTAGATTTAACTGAATTGTTTGGCATGGTGTTATATAGGCAATAATTCACACGATTGATGACAGGATATTCGTCAACTAGCATGGTGTGTGGTGACAGTGATATTGCATTGTCCTAGGTACATGATATGTGTGAATTTGTGATCACACTACAAATTTTAGTGGACACCAGCTATACCCTCGGTATATTGCTAGAAAAGTCTGGAGCAGCATAGAGTGACCGCACACAGTTTATACCAAGTAACAGTAAGACAGCATGGAGTGACCAGTAACAATTAGGAATGGAAGGAATTAATGCATTTGATGTTAAATGTGTGAGCATGGCATGAACAAAGAACTAATAATGTTTAAGTTTAAACTTTGTTGTTTCTGTACATATGAATGATAAATTATCCAGAGTGAACTATTGTTAGAGATTGTTTTATTTTTATTTTTTATTTTTTGTTTTCCAAAAGAAGGAGATTTCAAGATAAATACTTTCATTTTATGGTAAAAATAAAATACATGCATATAAATTACTTTGCTGATAATCAAAATTATTATATCTAAATTATAATATTTAAAACATTTTACATGTAATAAACATATTTTCGTTACCAGTAATATTGCAATTGATGTAATTCAGATATCTTTTTTCAGGGAAGGCTGTTGCTAACATTCAGAGTTATCACAAGGATGTATAATAATGAAATTTTAAGTTGAATAACATTTAATAATGTTTTTGTTTAACAGCTTTATTATCTTTTAGTATTTGTTCTCATAAAATGAACTTGAATTTAAATTTTATACTTTCACGGTACAAAACACAGACAATTGTCATTGAACCTTGTGTTGCTATATTTGTCAATTTATTCATATATGCACTTAAACTATTTTTCTTTGTTTTACTTGCAGGGAGGTGAAACAACTGAATAAGAAAACAAATCTAAGTCAAATTTGAAGGTAAGTTTGAATTATATTTGAATAAACTTGTACATGTAGCATTCACAGTCATATCATTTATAAAACCGCATTTTTGTTTTTTAAAGGCAGTGCTTTAAGGCCTGACTTTTAAGTCATGAGGTTCATCTTTTCATACGCAATCTTTGCAGGGGGTCTTTTGGCCAGAAATAGATCCGGAAATGTTCGAATTTCTCCTCTTCTTTTTATGGTATAATATGGTTTTTGTTTCTTTCATTTACATTGGGGACTAAAGAAACGATCAGTGTGTATTGTTCGTTTTTTAGAACTTGTTATTAGTGTGTATTTTGCATTATAAGCAGTCAACCTGACTACAAACTATCATTATGTGTATTCCGTGTGGAAAGAGGTCGGCTCAATTTCGAGTGTTATCTGACATCTAAAGATTCTTTAATTAGTTCAGACGTTGATATAACAATGAAAAGTCGACTGAACATGATTAATATTGCATCTTCTATAATTCAAAGCGGAATTCGGTTTATGAACGAGAAACCGTAAAGCGTTTTCAATTTCGGTTCTAGTTATGTATGTTGTCCACGTTTTATCCTGGTTCCCGGTACTACGTTCCGGGTATTAGCTATTTGATATATGTGATGTGTAACATTACGATCGGGTACCAGCCAATCTACGTGTGTATGTGTACATGATTTCCCGCCAAAATGACACTTCCGGCAAATGACGGATAAAACCTAATCGACGATCCCGGGTCAATGGACAAAGCCAATGCAATGTTACGCGACTCGGGTTCGCATACTTATTTTATTTATTTTGGTAATCGATCTATTTCCGGTATCATGTAATATTTATCGTCATGAACATTGATGTTTTTACTTGCTGAACATTTGTTTCTCTTTCATAAATTAAACATCTCTATACGTTTTGAAATTAATTTTATCTTTTTGTTGGATTTGAACTTTGTCTTGTGTATTTTTTTACTTGTCCACGGTCAACCAAGACAAAAATAATTACTTGTCCGGTTGTTCAAATGTACGAGTCGGGCATAGCATTTCCACACCCCTGGTTATAAAACTTTTTTTTCAGGGCACAAACCCACTTTAAAGAGACTTGTCTACTGCCATACCCATCCTATTTTCATGCACCATTTGCAAGCAAGAGACTGAATGGTTTGCAAAATTAAAAATCAGGACGCTGTCCAATTAAAACAAACTTGAGAACTAAACTGGATGAATATTGTAGGAGAAATCTAGAGAAAAGTTTTGATTTGTGAAATTGGTTTTCCTGAAAAGTCATTCATCCTAGCCTACAGAAAGGAACTATATATTTAACTGTCCACCACCAACTGACGAGCTAATGTTGAGCTTCACATATGGAATTACTCAAAAACCAATGTCTATGTTTTCAGCACAGATTTCACAAGTTATGACACAGCTGTGCTTTTTTTATACTCGTTAAAGAGTTGAATACTAAATTTTATTCTTTTATCAATAAATATATATTGTGTCATTTAAGAACTTGTATTTTGCCAAAAGATGCATACTAGTGAATGAAAGTGGTGCAGTTCATTTTGCTTTGGTATATAGAATTGAATTACAATTGTTCATGTTATTGGAATGCTTATAAAAATAAGGAGATGTGGTACAATGTATTTGATATTTAGTGAGTTTATCAAGCAAAAGTGAATAAGAAATAGGTATAAGCAGTTACAGGTACTACTGTACAATCTCAAACAATGAGAAAAACTCATACCGTATAAAAGAGAATTTCATATTTACAAGCAAGTTTTGTTTTTGCGTTAAATAATTTTCTTCTATTGTTTTAATTGCAAAATATGGGAAGTGGTTAAAATGCTAATGAGACAGCTGTTATGGCCACATAGCCTTAATTGAAATTTTCTTTTTCATTCATACCGGTAGATTTTGCCTGGAGTTAGAAACATATCTGCCAACTTTTCAAAATGCACATGGGGGTTTTATGTGAAAGATGGTCCATATAGTCATACAAAACCTTCAAGGGAGCCTTCAAATGGAAGCAGGACAAGTTGCCCCACTGGCTAATCGCCCCACTTTTTAAAAAACCGCCACAAACTGATTCATCAAATCGCCCCACATGTGAAATTGGTCAAATCATGTTTAATATTACTCCTGCCAACTCGCCCTACTTATAAAAAAAACAGTAATATTTAGATTAATATATACAATTAAAAATAAAAACTCGCACCACTTTAATGAAAACTAATCTACACAGAATACAAACAAACCGAAAATTAATTTAATTACTATTATTGATATATACTGAGATTATAATTCTAAAAAAAAACTGATTGTTGAAGAATAACTAAGTTTTGAAGCTTAGTTATTTGCATAACAATTGAAAAGTAACCAGTTAAATGTATCAAAATGCAATATAAGGAATTTAACTTATATTCAATGGAATAACATCTTTTTCCATAAGTGGGGCGAGTTGGCATTACTTAATTCATCCTGGTTAATAATATATTTATCTAGATTTCACCCATTTCCATTAGATGGGACCAGTTGGCAGGAGTAATATTAAAGGGATTTAACACAGTTCACAAGTGGGGTGATTTGGTAATCCAGGTTGGGGCAGTTTTTTTGTCGAGTCTGCGACTTTTGTCGCAGAAAGCTCGACAGGGATAGTGATACGGCTGCGGCGATGTTAGCTCAGTTCTTAAAAGCTTTAATATTTTAGAAGGTGGGAGACCTGGATGCTTCATACTTTGTATATGGTTGCCTCATGTTAGGAAGATTCCGTCAGTCACATGTCCAATGTCCTTGACCTCATTTTCATGGTTCAGTGACTACTTGAAAAAAAAGTTAAAATTTTTTGTAATGTTAAATTCTCTCTTATTATACATGTAAGTAATTGGATAACTATATTTGGTATGTGCGTACCTTGCAAGTTTTCACTTGACCTCGACCTCATTTCATGGATCAGCGAACAAGGTTAAGTTTTGGTGGTCAAGTCCATATCTGAGATACTATTAGCAATAGGTCTAGTATATATTCGATGTATGGAAGCACTGTAAGGTGTACATGTCCAACTGGCAGGTGTCATCTGACCTTGACCTCATTTTCATGGTTTAGTGGTTATAGTTAAGTTTTGTGTTTTGGTCTGTTTTTCTTATACTGTTTGCAATAGGTCTCCTATATTTTGTGTATGGCATGGTTGTAAGGTGTACAGGTCTACCTGGTAGGTGTCATATGACCTTGACCTCATTTTCATGGTTCAGTGGTTTAAGTTAAGTTCTTGAGTTTTGGCCTTTTTTTCTAATACTTTATGTAATAGGTCAACTATATTTGGTGTATGGAAATATTTCATGATTTACATGTCAGTCGCACAGGTTTTATTTGACCTTGATCTCATTTTTTACGGTTCATTGCTCAGTGTTAAGCTTTTGTGTTTTGGTCTGTTTTTCTTAAACTATAAGCAATTAGTCAATATTATTTGTTGTATGGAAGAATTGTAAGCTGTACATGCCTACCTGGCATGGTTTATCTGACCTTGACCTCATTTTCATGGTTCAAAGGTCAATGTTTAGTTTTCTTGGTTTATGCTAAGATTATGTGACAGTTGTAATAACGCTTTTTTATTAGGACTATCAACAGAATATCAATGATTAGTAAAGAAGGCGAGACATTTCAGTGTGTGCACTCTTGTTTTTAAAGTGAGGCGAGTTAGTGAAAAAGTGGGGTGATTTGTCATGGATTCCCTTCAAATATATTCCAATGTGGTTTTTGGCTTCTTCGTGCATTATCAAGCTCATAGCCATTGTTGAATTAATTGTTTTCCTTAAAATAGTCGACAAAATTGCTCTCACAAAATTTCCATTTGGGAGCCTTGAGCTCGATGGGGGAAATACTCTGCAAATACTGACAGTTGACAGGTATGGTCATCAAAAAAGTTGACATGTTACTATGTACATTTACTATTATGTTACTTGATGTCCTTGCTATACACACAGTACAGAGACTAGTCAATCTTTGTGAACTATTTTTTATGGGAGTCATAAAATATGTGTATACAATCAATAATTAAAAATAGTCTATTTATATTGAAAAGGAAAAGTTCTTATATGTCTAAAGAAGAGGGACGAAAGACACCAAAGGGACAGTCAAACTCATAAATTTAAAGCAAACTGACAAGGCCATGCATGGCTAAAAATGCATTTCATGGGAGGCACAGAAAATATACTGTAAACAGTAGACTAGATATAGGTGAACTAGGTACAAAAGAACTCTAAATCTTAAATTCTACAAACCACCTCTGTTCTATGGAAGATAATGATATAACTGGACTAGAAATACACACAACCTGTAATTAACTGCCTTTACAGCGCTTTCGCGCTTTGATTAAATTGGGAGGGGGGAGGGGGTCAACAGCATAGTGAGTTCAAATCACATAACGAATTCAAGTTCTTTGACTCAAGTTATTCTGTGTCAGAAACCTATTAGGTGTCAAATATTTAATTACAATCAAAATTTAGACCTACAGGTATCGAGTGTGAATATTGTGTCTATTTTTGCCCCAACTGTTCCAGGGTGGATTTCTGCGGTCGTATCCAGCTGCGCTCAACTAAGCAATAAATTAGATTTTATGGAATTTAATATTTTTAGTAGAAACTATACTCTTTAAAATTATCAATTAAACACCCAAGAGTTATTACTTTCAGATATTTTCATCTTTTTTTAAAAATGACTAGACACTGAATTGTCAGCTAGTTCTTTGTTTAAGGATTATGCCAAAATTGTTGTTGTTGAGTTGATTGTTTTTATATTTTCTTGCCAAGAGATGTTCAGAAACTTGTTTTATCATATAACAAAGAATGTTCTGGTATAATGCAACTGAATTGCATATAATATTTACCAGACTATAGAAACACAATCACTACAACAGGCCACCTCTCTTCTTTTGTTCCTTCCTTTCCAAAAAATAACCCTTACAATAAAACTGCAAATCACACTGGATACAATAGAACAAAAAAAAAACTGCAAAAAAATGATTAAGTTGTCAGTATTCAATAAAATAACTTGCTCTATGGCTAAAGATTCATGTTTTTATTTCTTTTAGGTGCTGACTGACTGGTTTCCTGCCTGACAATACTTTTGCTCATCTTCATAGCTCATCATGACCAGAAACTTAATTCAGTTAACTGCTGAAGGACTGTTTGTTATCATCAAGTGCTTTCCATGTTTACATTCTGTGCTTTTACACATAAATTGACAGGCAGAGAAATGTTAAAAGAGATTTGATTGTTGCAATATTTGTGTTCGAATAAGCATTTGTTAATTTCAGTATTTGCAAATTGGTTTGGGTATTTTTGTGCTTTTTACTAACCACCTCAGAAGAACTGACATATTAGAACACAGCACATATTGTCAGGAATCAAACTAGTTTTAGAGAAATCTCTGTCAGACAGGGATGTGTAGAACTAATTATAAGTATTTATTTTTAATAACCATGTAATAAGCTTAAACTATAGCTTGATATAATGGCAGCCTGTATATTTTATATTTTTTCATCAATTATAAGTTATAACAAATCTTTTCAAAGAAAAAATTTTCTTATGTTTTTGGCTAAATTATTTTTGATACAGGAATGAAAAAAAAATGTGTTTGATCAAAATTAGAAAACTTCTTTTAGAAGCAATTTTATAGTGCAATTTTTTCTTAATATACTCATTGTGTAGTAGGAAACATACTCTTTGTAAATTAATGAATGCACACTTCATTTTCTAAACATAACCCAATTTGTGAAAATGACAGCATTCATCTCTGCAATATTTTGGCTATGAAAAATGTTATAAATGTTCAATCTACTTATGTACCCTATAAAGCCTCGACCAGGGATTTAAGGCCATATTTCTTCGTAAGTTTGCAATAGTACAGAACTTATTACCTTTGTGCTAAAATAAAAATCAAAATCTGTCTCTCTTATCCAACTTAATATATAGTAAGAATTAAGCATAATAGAGTTGACCTTTGAACCTCATTGATTTTAACTAACAAGATTAAATGAACTCTTATCTTTTCGTCTTTTAGTCTTCTTCTTATAGAAATTAAGAAGAAGATAAAGAAAGAATTTTGTGTTAAAGTTAAAAAAAAAAAAATTGTCTCTTCTTTCCATTTTTGATATTTGTATGTTTATTTCCCTCATATGGATTGTTTTTACTGATAGATTTCATTGAGATATTCCTAGATTGGAGTACATATCGGGTAATACATGATATCATAGAACCATTCCAAGTTTCCATTTTGCAATATCACATTTATACAGCAATGACTATGTGTTTATATGAATGATTGTGTCCTCTCTGTCCATGAGCAATGATGTGGGTAAATAACCCTATACAATGCCCCTTATATTCTATAAAATCTGCCAATATAAAGGGGAGTGTTCACAATGTTTTTACATGTAATAGTTCCATATATGACTAAAAAGAAAACAAAAAAGTAGTTTTCAGGAATAAACATTTTAAAGTTTGTGGAAGAAATTCAGAATTTAGATGAAATCTCATTAATTTACATTAGAAGACATGAACTTTTGTAAGAATCTTAATACTTAGATTGAATCCTTGTTCATGGACAGAAGATTTTAAAATGATATTGTATTTTCTTCTGCCTTATCATACAATATTGTTATATTTAGTTTGTTTATGATTTTTTTAGTTTGTTATTTATATCATAAAATGGTATAAAAATTTACAGTGTCATATTTGTTGTGTACTATGTTAAAAGCATATTTTAATTGAATTACTAAGATTTAATATATAACTGTTCGATCTGACCACCAGTTTGAAGAGAAAAAAGGATGGATTGTTGAGAAAAGGTCACAAAAAGCTTATTGGTCTGTACATGTACCTTCATCAATTATCTGTTTGTTACTTATCTGTAATAATTGTCTCTTTACAAGTGCTCATCAGGAATAATGGGGGGGATATGTTTATGTTCATTTTCCAACAAGGATAAGTATTCAGTCCATTTTAGAGACATACCTTAACAGTGTAACAATTTTTCCAATCAAACCATATAGTTCAATAACATGTACAGATCAGACTGGTAAAAGTCATACAAGTAGATGACACAATATATAACACCCCTTTTATTAAAAGAATATATGTCTATGCTTTTCTTTTGCAATTTTCTTATTTTATTTATATACAAACATATATGTGTTGTGTATTTTAATGCCATTTTCTTTCCATTAAAATAACATGTAAATAATATCTAGTTTATTTCTGCCAGTATTGAATAATTATTCTTGAAGCTGCTATGAAAAGATGAGAAGAAGTGTTGTATCTCCTCCTGTCTGTCTGTCAATCATCAACTTCAAAATGGGCCTGTTTATACAAATTGTGGTCAACCTTCATTTCAGGGTTATTTATACAAATTGCACCAAGCCTCCATTTCAAATGCTTGCTTGCTTTTAAATACTGACCATTGATATTATGTTGAGTTTTTAAGATAAAATTTTCACATACATTTTAAAAATGTTCATAACAATGAGGTCAAAGGCCGAAAATATTTGTCAGACAGACATGTACATCTTACAATTATTCCATACACAAAAAGACACATAATTAAATTGAGAATGGAAACTTGGAATGTGTCAAAAGAGCAACAACCTGACCTGAGAGCAGAAAACAGTCTTGCTAATGGTTATTTAAATTTTAAAAACACAAAAAAACACTAAATACCCTATAACAATGAGGTCAAGGTCAGATGAAACCTGGCATCTTACAATCATTCCATACTCCACATATAGTTGATCTACTGTTATAGTATCTGAGAAACAGGCCAATTCATTGCATTTTAACTTGGTCATGGTCCATAAAATGAGGTCAGGTCAAATGAACCCTATCTGATTGACATGTGAAAGTTTCAAAGAACCAATTTACTGAATATAGTTACTTATAACTGAGAATTCACATAACAAAGCAGTTTCTAAACAATGAAAGTGAGGTAACGGACAGATGGAAACTTTGTAATACAAGGTTATGGGGCATTCAGGTCTTCTGAAATATAAATTTTATCTACATAAGAGTTTTTAAGTTGGTGGATAGTAATACCTGTCATAGGCAAGACGAAAACTTCCCAACTAAACGTGACAGGGTAACACTAGTCAATTGGGACAGGTATATAAACATGTGGCAGGGTAATTCAGTCTTTTAAGACCAACAAATAAACGTGACAGGGTAAACCAGTCTATTGAGAGGCATACACACATAGTGGCAGGTTTAACCAGTCTTATGGAACATGCCCACTACCATGTGGCAGGCTAAACCAGTCTGTAGAAAAGTCATACTAACATGTGGCTGAATAAACCAGTCTTGAAAAAGGCATTTAAACATGTGACAGGATAAACCAGTCTATTGAGACAGACATATAAACATGTGGCAGGGTAAACCAGTCGTTTGAGACAGGTATATAAACATGTCACAGGGTAAACCAGTCTATTGAGACAGGCATATGCACATATGGCAAGGTAAACCAATCTAATAAGATAGTCACGTAAACATGTGGCAGGGTGAACCAGTCTATTGAGACAGGCATATACACATATGGCAAGGTAAACCAATCTATTGAGACACACACATACACATGTGTCAGGGTAAACAAGTCTATTGAGACACACACATAAGCATGTCAGGGTAAACCTGTCTATTGAAACACACATAAACGTGGCAGGCTAAACCTGTCTATTGAGACACACACATAAACATGTGTCAGGGTAAACAAGTCTATTGAGACACACACATAAACATGTGTCAGGGTAAACCAGTCTATTGAGACACACACATAAACATGTGTCAGGGTAAACCAGTCTATTGAGACACACACATAAACATGTGTCAGGGTAAAGGGTGCAATCAACAGTTTTTTTCTATGACGTCATATTTTGAGGGACCATCTATAATTGACCCTTAGTGGTGTTAATGTTAATGAAGATACTTAAACTAGATATCATTAGAATCAGAATTTTCTCTAGTTTATAATGAAATAAAAATAAATTGTACTTTTAATAGTACCAAAAAGTTTTATCCAGAGAAAATGGGAAAAACATTGCATAATCTATGCATTAAAAACATGAAATCAGGCCATGTGCACACCCATGCAGACATGATACATGCACATTTTTCATATTTAAAACTGTATGAATTTCATAGGTTTTTACCTGGTCTTTCTAAAAAATTATGCTTCAGGCTACGTTCACCTGCTCCGAAAAGAGCTACAGTGGGTGCAAATAAGTGTTGCACTTTTCACTGCCAAAAAAACAGGATGTTTACAGTTTGTCTCCCCTTAAAACATGTGTATTTAATCTAATTTTTAAAAATTATTTTAATCATTCAACCTGTTTTAATTGAAGCTATTTAACTTATTTTTACAATCAAATATAAAAAACATGATACTTTTTTACCAATTATGTTGATAAAAAGGGACTTCCCTCCAAGTCTATTTTTAGTCGGGGGAATAACCCCTAGTTTTTTATACGAAACTGTTTATAGCACCCAAACCAGTCTATTGAGACACACACATAAACATGTGTCAGGGTAAACCAGTCGTTTGAGACACACACATAAACATGTGTCAGGGTAAACCAGTCGTTTGAGACACACACATAAACATGTCAGGGTAAACAAGTCTATTGAGACACACACATAAACAGGCAAACCAGTCTATTGAGACATAACATAAACAGGTATCAGGGTAAACCAGTCTATTGAGACATAAACATAAACAGGTATCAGGGTTAACCAGTCTATTGAAACACCCACATAAGCATGTCAGGGTAAAACAGTCTATTGAGACCGGCACATAAGCATGTCAAACCAGTCTATTGAGACACAAACATGAACATATGGCAGGGTAAACCAGTCTATTGAGACACCCACATAAGCATGTCAGGGTAAACCAGTCTATTGAGACGCCCACATAAGCATGTCAGGGTAAACCAGTCTATTGAGACGCCTACATAAGCATGTCAGGGTAAACCAGTCTATTGAGACGCCCACATAAGCATGTCAGGGTAAACCAGTCTATCGAGACGCCCACATAAGCATGTCAGGGTAAACCAGTCTATTGAGACGCCCACATAAGCATGTCAGGGTAAATCAGTCTATTGAGACAGGCACATAAATATGTGGCAGGATAAACCAGTACATTGAAACATACAATTAGACCTGTGGCAAGGTAAACTAGTCTTTTAAGCACACAATGATTACAATATTGATCTTGATCAGATGAATTACATGAGACATAACTTAATATGTATTGCTATACAGTTATGCCCACTTATGGTCCTATATCCTGTTGATACTTATATTTTGGCATTGAACGTCACAATCTAGCAAACATGATTTATTTATTGGTTGTTACGGATTTTGAGAGTACTATTAGCTATATAGGCTGGTTCTATGTGTATTTTGTCTTTTTGTGGCAAGCTATTAATAAGTCAAGCTCATTCAACTCTTTTTTACAGTTTATTCTTATTTTATGCAATTACACCACTGTCTAAGGCTAGGAAATAGTTGAGTTTTTGCAATTTTCAAAATTTTGCCATATTCTTCCTGTGCCTGTCCCAGGTCTTGAGCCTGTTAATCCATAGTTTTCATTATTTTATGTGTCTGATTTGTTTTTCATTAATGTTTTTACATAAATCATGCTATTTGTATTCTCATTTGAATACTTATCAAAGGTACCAGTCCAGTATGCCAGATGGGCGTTTCATCTACATAAGACTTGTCAGTGACACTCATGATAAAAATACTTATAAAGCCAAACAAGTACAGAATTGAAGAGCATTGAGGATCCAAAATTCCCAAAAGTTGTGCCAAATACGGATAAGGTAATCTGTGTCTGGGATAAGAAAATCCTTAGTTTTTCGAATAGTTTTGTATATAGGAAATTTATAAGAATTGTTTTAGATTTTGTCTAGTATGCCTTGAAATTCTACTATATATATATTCTACTCATTGTTGAAGGTGGTACAGTGAACTATTGCTTACATCCACATCATTTGGTTTCTGATTGATACGTTTCATTGGCAAGCTTACCACATCTTACTAGTAATATACTGATTCTAATAACATCTTTTAAGTTACAAAACCTTCTCAAGTAACAACACTGTAGTTCTTATAAAACATAAAATAATATTTATTGACATGAGATAACATCTGTACACAAGCATTTGTTCACAGCTTCTAACATCTATAACTTAATGTAAATATGTGTAACTTAAGCACTTTCCTAAACTTAAAGCACAAAAAAAATAAATAAAAAAGATATAAAAGTCATGTGGAAATAATTTCAAAGATCCTGTTTTTGAATACATTTCTTGGAACGTTTAGTTAAAAATTTATTCTTTCTATTAAATCTATTTTTATAAATCTCATCTTCTTATGCTGATTCAAACATGATGACATGACTATCTTTCATTTATGACTTTATGGTTGTCCTTTCTGAGTTGTTTTTTTGTCTACAAGTTTTATAGAAATGTAAATATCCGAAACCAATCTTATGTGAAAATATTTATATATCACCGTATGTCTTTTTAACATACATTGATCAAATTTCTGATACAACCATCCATTTAACATTATTCTAAAGGACCAAAGAAATTGATTTTCAATGATAGCTTTTAAATAAGTGATCTTAAGACTTCAAAATATTCAAATCTAATTCAATGTTTGGATAAGAATTTACAATTTCATAAAACTATGTTATACTATTTTCACTTCAAAAACACAATTTTAGTATTTTGGTCCATTTACATTGAAGCCTCTGTTCAAAAGGTAATTTTCATCACAATATTATTAGCACTTATACACTGTACGTTTGAGACATTCTGATGTACACACACATGAACTATGTATTGAAAAAATTAAGTTACATTTGTTGCTGTTACATTTATCTAGTTCTAGAGGCAATTTTGCATGTAACATTCCTATTGTCCTAAAATAGTACACATGCAAGTGCAGATAATTTTTACCAGAATGAGACCATCCCCTATTTATAGTTTTCTAGTTGACCAATACCAGAATGTATGGGAAAAATAGCCTCCACATTGCATGGCAACTGAAGTAATCAATTTTTTATAAAACTATAACAAGTATACATTTCACCTGAATTAGGCCTAGTATCAAGTACTATCATTTAAAAATTGAAAAATAAACAGAAATAACAAAAAACCACAAAGCTTTTCAGCTAAGTGAATGTTTAAAACTTGCAAAGCATCCTACTATTTATGTTTTTTTTTTGTTGTTGGCAAAAATGTGTATACTAGAACATAGCAAGCAAATATTCAAAACAGAAAAAAAAAGGAATGAAAATAATCTATGTACCAAGTTTTTACTTTTTTTCCACCAATGAATCTAGTACTACAATACATGAATATATACAAGATGATAATTTGTACAAATTGTGATTTTTTGTTGTTTTATTTAAAAAATTATTTTACAACAAATCATATACATTTTAATGAGACCTTTGAAGTAACATCATCCTAAAAAGCAAAACACAAATGATGTGTGTTAGAGAGATTGTTAAATGATTACAATCATATCCACATCAAACACCAAATGTACTTTTGATTTAAGTACAATAAAGTTCTGGTGACAGAATCAGAAAGCATTATCAACAGGCAGTATTTTAAGTTGGCTTACATGATATTCATCTTAATAGTGACCTCTTTTTAACTAAGAATACAAGAAGGAATGAAAATAAATTATTTGTTCTTAAAAATATGATAAATGTACAAATGAATTTAAGTTTTACAAGCCAGAAAAAGATTTCTTACAAATTACAACATACATACAAATATCAATATTTTATTTATAAATCAAATGTCGCCAAATAAAATATCAAATTTTAAAATAGATTTCATGCATGCTCTTACCACAAAGGGGTCTTTTTTACACAAAGACATATGTTTAAATGGTTGGGCTGATTCTTAAACGGAATAAAAATAAACATTAAAATTTCAATGAAAATGAAAACCTTGGCAATGAAAACTGACATGGGTAGCTTTACCTTTATATTCTATTCCATTTATACAAATACAACAATAAATTAATGTTTTTCGAATTAGTACTATGTACATCATTTTTTTTACATGACACCAAAATAAATTTTCAAAATGTTAACAAATCTAATACAGACAGTGTTTATGATGGATTAAATGGTGTTAAAGAAAATTTATATTTCCTATTTATGGCGACCAAGAACAGAAATATTAAAAACATAAAAAAAAAAAAAATTTCAGACATTTAAATGTATTCTCATCTTTAAGACATATTCTATTAACTAAAACAATTGTTCATTTTTTCTTTTTATAATATGATAATAATTTTATGTTGAAAATGATTGGCCACTATATACATGCACTTTAAACTACAGACAATCTCATACTTTCATTAAATTTAAAATCTACAGGATAAACATGACATGATCAATGATATAAATAACTAATGAAGGTAATTATTTCATGCAATACTTCAATTTCTTTTAATTGTTACAGTATTTAACATCAGTAATTCATTCATAAAACATTGGTCCTGTATTTACTTCATCCTTCTTTAAGATCTCGTTACATTTCATATTTAACTTCATTCAAAACATTTTTACAATCATTATGGTATATATATCTAATCTACATTCATACTTCATCATTTGTTCTAATATACAAATAGGCCTAACATAAACTGTCATCATACACTGCTATCAGCCAGAGCTTGTCTTAACAACGAGGCTACATCCTTAGAACTGCCAGACTCAGAGCCTGTAAGTAGAAAATTCATGCTGTATAAAAACTTGTTTCATCAAAGGGAGCTAAATCTTAGAATTGTCAGTATCAAATCATGTAATTTCAAAATTATAAACTGACCTGATCATAAACTTTAAAATGTAAATCATGTTGAAATTTTAGTTTATAGACCATGATTGAGGGGGGGAGGGCAAATATTCTCAATGGTAATGGAATGTGTCAATGCTAATACAAATGCAAACCCGAAATCATTAACAACTAAACTAAGTAAAGTGTTAAATGTCAAAAGACATGACTGAGTTGATAGGGCTAAATAATCCACTTGGAAATGAGATATTCATTATTAAACTTCCACAAATAGTTCACCTTAAACTGATGATCACAAACTAAAAAGCCTGACAGTGTATGAAATTTGCTTTAATACAGGATTTTTTTACTAACAAAATTTTCTATATAAAGCACATACGCCATTTTGATCTTCAAACAGGGGCCAACCTTACAGATACAATTTTTCTTATAACAAAATAAGCTCTTTAACAGATAACACTATGGCTTATCAGGATATATTACAAAGCATGATTTTGTAGCTAACAAGAAAACATAAATAATTTATAAATACAGCGATACAAACCTTCATCTGTAGTGATGTCCTTTTCTAGTTTTAATTTTTCCTGTGCACATCTCAACATGGCTTCCTCTACTGTGTCTTTACTGATTAGTCTAATGATGCTAACTTCTCTGTAAATAGAAGACCAAGTTATTCATTAACTCAGTTACTGTGGATTAAAGAAGTCTCATGGATATTACATATTATTATACCTTACATATATTTTAAACAATTCTATTGGTAGAAACGTTATCACGTGACATGGAATAATTCAGTTGTTTTTCATTCAATTGCAAGGAAAGACGAATAACCCTAAAAATTTCCACCAGCGGTGAATAACTCTATTATTCACCGGCGAATAACCTTTTGAAATCATTGTTGATTTGTACTTGAGTTATCTCCCATGATTATGACGTTACAAACGTAAATAAACAAAATGGCAGCGTTAACGTTACACTTGAAGCTTGCCAAGAGACGAAGAAATAAGGCATTAGACATGAATAGAGTGCCAGTAGCTGATGACAGTTCTTAAAGAGTAAAGGTCCTTTTCAGGGCCATCAATATTTTACAAAAAGGTTCTACTTTTGTTGTACATTCTAGAACACAAATGTATTTTCAACGGACGCCAACTTGTCTTTGACTTTGTTATGTAAACGTATAAAAAGTTTCGAAAGGCCTTTCCACTGTTAGTTCGGTATAATAAATCAATTGTGGCCACTTAAAATCGATGAATATCCAAAATTGTCAACCCTTGAAAGTTATTTCACTTCAGGCAGCGCCCTCATTGAAATAACCTTCTCGTGTTGACAATTTTGGATATTTACCTCTTCAACGGGCAATAATTGTATATTATAGTTTTACAAAATACTGCAAACTTGTCTTAATCAAATTTGTACTTAGTTGAATAGTCAAATTCCTCAAAATCCACAAAAAGCTGGTATACAATGAAAAATAAAGAATCCATGGTATATGACAGTTATATCATCAATGCTATTGATGATTATTAAAACCAGCAGAACCTTAATCTTATTTAATTGTTAATTTCTTTTTATTATACCACTTGAAACAAAGTTCCAGAGGGTATAATGTTTGTGACTTGTCAGTCTGTATGTTATTTGTTTTTGCCACTCCTGTTCTTGTAATCCCAACTTACTCCTCTGAAACAACTCAACATAATTTCATGAATCTTTGTATACAATGTAAATGTGAATATTTATATCAACAGGAAAATATGATCAAACATTTTTTCTAAGAGTTATGCCCCTTTTAACTTTCAATTTTGGCCTAGATATACTACTTCAACAGTTTGTCAACGCAACTCCTCTGAAACATCACAGCAGAATTTCATGAAACTTTATCAAATTAGTTCTCACCACAATATAGCCTTTTGTGCTAATGTGGCATAAAGCAAACAACAATCAATCAATCAATCAATCATGAAACTTTGTACATGTTACATTTACAAATTACCTTGTCTGTCCAACTCTATGACACCTGTCTTCTGCCTGTTTGTCATTATATGGATTGAAGTCTATATCATGCAGAATAACTGTACTGGCAGCTGTTAGATTAATCCCCATACCTCCAGCTCGGGTAGACAGCATAAAGATAAACAAACTGTCATCATTGGAGAATTTATCTATTAAGTCTTGTCTGAAAAGTAATAGTATAGTATTATTTTATAAAGTTGTAGACAAACTTTAAATTAGTGACTTGCAGAAAACAAATATCCTTTCTTATCTGTAATGTGAAAGAATGTTATTGAATTATTTTTCTGTTAAAAATCTGACATAAATTTACTAGATGATTATTTAGGACACTTAATCCATGATGTGTGCTTCATTTAACTATAGGTTGCACTTTGTAGATACAGCTGTTTCTCAAACCATGCCACTTTAAGAGAGATATATAATATTCATAAATAATTGATTTTGTTTATGTACTGATTCCCAGATATGATCTCTTTCATCTTGTAGAGACATAATTTTGGGAATTGCATTATCAATATTTACAGAAATGCAACCTATATACCTGAAGATTTTTTGTACAGTTGTATTTAAAGTTTATATATACCTTTCTGTGACAGGTGTCTGGCCATCCAATCTTAAATATTTATATTTCTCTTGTTTTAAAAATTTCTCCATAATGTCCATTAACATAGTAAACTGACTAAATATAAGAACTTTCTCTCCCTAAAATTAAAAGTAATAATTAATGATAAGCAGTTTTTTAAATAAGAATGTACCAGTAGTACACAGAAGTTAATTCTAATCTAATATCCAGTTGGAAGTAGGTATTTTAAAGAGTTTAGAGAGCAGGTATGTAAAGTCTAAAAACATATGTAACCTACAGAACAACAAAGAACACTTTCACTGCCTATTATTTTTTCTGTTACTTTTTTTTTTCTATTTTCTATTTTCAACTTTTTATCTAAAGATATTATCAAAACCCTATACATTCTTTAGTATTCTAACCAATTGAAATTGACTTAAATTATTTCTATTAAGGTTCCACATATATCTTAGTCTCAGATTGCTCCAACAATCTTAAAAGACTAGCTTATGCTGCTGGATGTCAAAGGTAGTCTACTTAAAAACATTGAAATTGCTGTTCTAGGCTTACAGGCTTCAAGTTTGTGTCTGAAAATCATATTTTATTGAACTGCCCTGTAGCACTAAGGAAAGTTAATATATCCTTGAAATGGATCTATCACAATTCTTTGTCATTTTTATCCATGGTTTCTACATGGACAGTGTTTTGATTTTGCAAGTCCCTAACAATTCCTTACAAGTCCATCAGACGTCTGCGCAATCATAAGACTCCATGGATCCCTACACATACCTTTTCCTTTTGGTCATGTAATAATTGTTTTAATTTGATAAATTTCCCAGATGCTCCTATTACTGATTGGTCAAGCTGGAATTGTCCTAAATAACTCTACAAAGACAAACGAACTTTGTCATTATCAAATTACTAGATATGTAATGGGAAAAAAATAATAATCTAAAAAAAAAAGTTGTTACTGATAGATATAATATTAGACTTATGACAAGATTGATTTAAAAATGAAATAATTATCAACAATATCATGTGTCAAAACTGTAATTATCAACTAAGTGATGTTAAAACTTTATTGATTAACTTACAGTAATTAAAATATACATTCAGTATGTGCCTGTCCCAAGTTAGAAGCCTTTTATTCAGTGGTTGTCATTTGTTGTCACATAACATATGTTTTTTTCGTTATTTATTTTGCACTTAGGTCATTTGTTTTCTGGTTTGAATTTTTTTACATTTTTTTTTGGCATTTGTCCTTTCTGGGCCTTTTTATAGCTTACTATGCAGTATGGGCTTTGCTCATTGTTGAAGGTCACACAGTGACCTACAGATCTAATTTCTGAGTCAATTATGGGGAATTGTCTCATTGGCAATCATACCAAATCTTTTTTGTATACATGGAAAAAATTAAGAAAGAATGGTTTTTTTTAACCTTCAGACATATATTTATCTATTTGTATTATTTTTTATTGTGATGTATGCAAATTATTCTAATATGATGTTTCTTGGAAGATTTTGATACGGAATAGTCCTTATCTCGATTCATCAAAAGATTTATTCTTAAGAACCATACTGTGAGGAACAAATCGTTTCAGGTCAAGTAAGTAATTGTTAGTTTTACCTTGTAATGGTCGATGAGATTCATAATTTCAAAATCATGCATAACTTGTAGATCTTCATAAATCAGTTGTGGCAGAGCTCCTCTGTCAATATGTGATGGTTCCTATTAATACAATACATGCATGAAAAAAAAATTGTCATGAGGAAATATTATATAAATAGCTTAAATCCCCATTTATCTGTAACACTAAAATAAACATTTTTTTTTTTTTATCTAAGTCCACCAGATAACCATTTCTTATATCATAATATTTTTATTATTGGAAATCAGGGATTTTATTCATTGTTGATATTTGTATATTAAAAAAATAAAGATTTTATTAGCAATGAAAGTCACAAAAATTCAAATTAAAATATTGTAAATTCCACAAATTTGTAGCCAAAAGTATACATTTGATTTTAATACAAGTAACAATACAAATAAAACATGAATGCAGGTGTTTGTTCTGACATATGAACCATGCAATAACTTTTTCTTTATTTCTTTCTTCTGTAAACTAGAGGCTCTAAAGAGCCTGTGTCGCTCACCTTGGTCTATGTGAATATTAAACAAAGGAAGCAGATTGAAAATTGACTACAAAGGTCAATAACTCCTACAGGGGTCAATTGACCATTTCGTTCATGTTGACTTATTTGTAGATCTTACTTTGCTGAACATTATTTTTGTTTACAGTTTACCTATATCTATAATAATATTCAATATAATAACCAAAAACAGCAAAATTTCCTTAAAATAACCAATTCAGGGGCCGCAACCCAAAAACAGGTTGTCCAATTCATCTGAAAATTTCAGGGCAGATAGATCTTGACCTGATTAACAATTTTACTTCATGTCAGATTTTCTCTAAATTATTTGGTTTTTGAGTTATAAGCCAAAAACTGCATTTTACCCCTATGTTCTATTTATAGCCATGGCGGTCATCTTGGTTAGTTGGCGGGGTCACCGGACACAATTTTTAAACTAGATACTCCAATGATGATTGTGGCCAAGTTTCAAATAATTTGGCCCAGCAGTTTCAGAGGAGAAGATTTTTCTAAAAGATTACTAAGATTTACGAAAAATGGTTAAAAATTGACTATAAAGGGCAATAACTCCTAAAGTGGTCAACTGATCACTTTGGTCATGTTGACTTATTTGTAGATCTTACTTTGCTGAACATTATTGCTTTTTACAGTTTATCTCTATCTAAAATAATATTCAAGATAATAACCAAAAACAACAAAATTTCCTTAAAATTACCAATTCAGGGGCAGCAACCTAACAACGGAATGTCAGATTCATCTGAAAATTTCAGGGCAGATAGATCTTTACCTGATTAACAATATTACTTCATGTCAGATTTGCCCTAAATGCTTTGGTTTTTGAGTTATAAGCCAAAAACTGCATTTTACCCCTATGTTCTATTTATAGCCCTGGCGGCCATCTTGGTTAGTTGGCGGGGTCACCGGACACAATTTTTAAACTAGATACCCCAATGATGATTGTGGCCAAGTTTGGTTAAATTTGGCCTAGTAGTTTCAGAGGAGAAGATTTTTGTAAAAGTTAACGCCGGACGCAGGACGACGACGGACGACGACGACGACGACGGACGACGACGGACGCCGGACGCCAAGTGATGAGAAAAGCTCACTTGGCCCTTCGGGCCAGGTGAGCTAAAAAGAAATGAAAGAATAGCCTATCAATTTTTTGTATCATGGCTATAACATTTTCTGCCTTTTTTGCTTTATTCAATTTATATAGGTATAAGAATAAGTGGTATGAGTGCCAATGAGACAACTCTCCATCCAATTATACCAATTTCTGTTTTTCTCTTACCTTAGCAATAATTTTGGACATTTTTCTAAGTTTATCATCACTGAAATGATTCCGTAGTAATAAGGGATGATTAGCTATTTTGCGTAGCTGCATCAATATAGATGCTCCGCCTCCTTTTAACATGTCATTCCCTTCCTCTTTAAGTCTCTGTGCAAAAGTTTTCACAGTCTGGTCATAGCTTATTTTTTGTTCATGGGTCATTTCACATCGGATCAATTCTTCTGATTTCTTAGGCAACTGTTTCTGGACCTAAAAATTGTTTAAATACTAAAGATAATGCAGATAAAGCTTACAAAATTATAATGATTATTCATGATTATTTTATTAAGGTGGCCTTCAAAAATATTTTACAACATGAACATATGTGCAATCTTCCTGTAAATTTTCAGGGATCTAAGTTTAAATATGTAGGAGGATATGATTACACAAGACTTGTACCCTCTTTCATAAATTTTGCTGAAAAGCTGCTAAGTTGTAAATAGATAAAGGAAGATGTGGTGTGAGTGCCAATGAGACAACTCTCCATCCAAGTAACAATTTAAAAAGTAAACCATTATAGGTTAAAGTACGGTTAACACGGAGCCTTGGCTCACACCGAACAACAAGCTATAAAGGGCCCCAAAATTACTAGTGTAAAACCATTCAAACGGGAAAACCAACGGTCTAATCTATATAAACAAAATGGGAAACACGTATATATTACATAAACAAACGACAACTACTGTACATCAGATTCCTGACTTAGGAAGTCTGGAAAATGAGATAAAAAAATCTTGTACTGTAAATTTAGAAATTATTGCGTGCATTTATCATTGCCATTTTATCATTTTAGGCTATATTAATATTGTAAATTTTGCGACATGAAAAAAAATTCTTATTAATTCATATGAAATATTCCAAAATGCAAGTTTAAATTATTTCGAAAATAACCTTGTCCCATTTTTCCAATTAATAAATACATTACAATAATTTCTGAATTTACAGTAACACTTCCATGATAGCAGGTGTGCAAATTCAACAAAATTCTTCCAGTTAAGTATCTGTGGTCTAGGTTTGAAACTGTAGAGGTTGATTACACAATTGTGGTTCCTACCTTTATTGCCAAACACACATCACCATACTTGAAGCTGGTTTCAGACTATGTTCATGCTGGCCAAATATATGCAATGTGTAAAAATGTGGTCTACTTTTATATCTTACAGTGATTAACACAAGTCTTACCTCTGATTTAAGACGTCTCAGTAGAAAAGGTTTCATTATACGTTTAGCTTGAGCTATTCTCTCAGCACTATACTTGCTTTTGTCATCACCGGCTCTCTGAAACATTTATAGGATGATCGTAAAACATAAAAATTGACACATAAAGTACCAGAACACCTCAACAATAATAAAATAATTTGGAAATAGCCTAACTCATAACAAAAATACTTAAGAGGTATAAGTGTGACAGATGTCACTGTAGAGAATGCAAAAGTGTGCTAGCAGTTATATCTTTACTTGTTCCCATCATTTATTTTAGGAAAATTTACTTGTAAAAAAAGTTTAAAAGTGTTTCTCATTTTTCTGTGTTTCTTTTAATAGATTAGTCCATTGGTTTTCCTGTTTGAATTGCTCTCAACTAGCCATTTTTTTGCCTTTTTTAGCTGTTTGGTGTATGCCAAGGCTCTGTGTGGAAGGCTGTACTTTGACCATAAAAGTTTATTCATAAAACATTGCGACTTGGATGGAGATCTGGAAATTAGGACTCAGCCTAGTAAATTAGGACTAAGCCTAGTAAATTAGGACTAAGCCTAGTAAATGTTAAATTATATGCAAAATATAGACTGGGAAATCGGCATTTGTCCTTTACACTTACAGTAATCATAGAAAATATCTTTTTGAGATGTTCCGTCTTCCCAGAGAATATTTCTGGCATGACAAAACTCAACAGAGACATAAGTTCTAGCAGATTATTCTGTAATGGTGTCCCTGTAAGCAACAGTCTTCTTTCAGCCTGAAAATAAACACAGAAAAATACAGAAATAATTAATCAGACATAACTACATATCATCTTTTAGACAGTGGGAGATCTCAAGATATTTTAAGCATATCTAGATAATTTCCCGGTCATTCATTGTAATCTTATATGTAACCATACTTTTAGTTTCTATCGTTAAAATATTCAAGTATGGGAACATTTACATGGTTCCTACATCTGTTAAAGGATGTTCACTGTTCCATGTTTATTAAACTTGTCAGTGGTTTTTGACCTAGAAACATTTGAAAAACGAATTGTCATCATAAATGCTTAATTCACATTAAACCTGCACTGGATAATTGTCACTTAAAATGTCCTTCCAGCCTTTGCGCTGTGCATTAGGACAGAGACAATTGCAACAAGCATGTGCATAAACATCTTTAAAATTCCATATTCATATAGCGCATATATTACTTGTTGTATTTGGTATTTCAGGAGGACAATTTTCTGAGATAAGATGAGATATCTCTCATATATTTGATACTTACATTGATTTTCATTAGATTTTGATATCTCATGGATGACATATTTTTCAACATGTGACCTTCATCAAATATAGCATAATGAAAGCCTAGCTTCTTAAACAGAGATCGATCCTCAACATTGCCAGTAGCCATATTGTATCTGAAAAGAAAAATCAAATTTATAATTACCACTTTCTTTATTTTAGAGCCTAATGATAATTCTATCCACACTCAACTATCTAAAAGTTTTCATTAAAACATAAAATTTTACAAACTCAAAACAGTACTTACATTGCAGCAACTAGCACTTTTCAGTTGTCATAATTCTCATAAAGAATAACTGCAGGATTTAATTGATATCATCCTTGAATCCATTTTAAATGAAAGGCTTAAACTCTGGACAGTACTTAAATATTGAAAGGCACATTGTAGTTATAATGGTCATACAGGAGTCATACACAAGTTGACTTCTAAATTGATCTCCTGTCATCCAGAGCTATAAAATCAGGGGCCATAACTCTGGACAGTACTTACGTAGTGATTATTACATTGTAGTTATCATAATTGTCATATAGAAGTGACTGCCGGACCGATCTTCTGTCATCCATAGAGCCATAATAAATCAGGGGCTTTAAATCTGGACACCAAGTATGTAGCTCTCTCAACCAATTGTCTATAAAGAAAAAAAATAATAAAAACTTTCGGTGAAGCTCATGTACTGTCCAGTTCAATATTGTGCAATGATCTCATTTGCACCAATTTTATAGAATTTTCACTGACATAATTTTTTTATTTAGGGAAGATCTAAATGCCAGACAAGAAAGAATACACAGTGGTGCCAGGTGGCTACATATGTTGTCTTCATACTGAATCAGAGACAAGAAAGAAAATCACAGCCAATAAATCAAATATTCGATATAAATTTTATCAAAGCATTATCTTCCTTTTGAACAGAGTGTAGATGGACAGATGGGGGTTTAATGTAATTCTTCTGTATTTCAAAACACTGCACTTTAACATATATTCATCGGATATATCGTTTTCAACTTTTCCAGACATTCATTGACTTTTAATGAACTAAATGTGAATCTGTAAAGATTGTTTACATTAATTTTTACATTGTTAAATGAATTGTAATCTATTCCTACCCGATTCAATGTTATTTCTTAGTTAAGTTATTTCTGAACCCTGTATGAAATCCATATACCTATTGTAGATAATTTGTGAACCTCTCTTTTAAATATTTACCTATTGTAGATGATGGTACTATAATAACATGAGGTCCCCTTTCTCCTTCCTCTAACAGATGTGCCAGGAATGCTATTGTCTGTATAGTCTTACCCAAACCCTGCAGAAGATAGAATATTTATACTTAGTAGAATGTCTTCTAATTATCAGCCAACAAATGAAATTTTCAAGGTGAAAAAGGTCAAAAGTTAGAATAGAACAATTCTAACCAGTGTTCTTCTCAGTATATAACACATCACCATAGCATTAAATTGTAAAAGCAATGCTTCCCAAAAATAGTAGTAATCCAATTCCTAACACATTTCGTTATAAAATCTAGATGGATACGATAAAAAGTACTGAAGAGAACACAATCTTGACATTATCTACAAGCATATAAAAAATTCAGGGTTTACTAATGCCTTCTTATGAAATATTCCTTTGTTTAAATAGGCAATATACATTGTAGGAAAATATCAAATTTATTAATACAAGCTTTATAACAGAGAAGAATGAGGTTCCTGGACAGACAAAGTTAACACTTAATGGTAAAGTTTAAAAGTCTGAAGGGTCCATTTTCTTCCTCATTAAATGTGTCAAGACACCATTTCATTGTAAGTTGTAAATAATTGACCCATTCTTGCCTCTACTTGAACATTTTGACTTAAAACCCACTACATTACATACAGATACCAACCATTTCATCTGCTAGGATACCATTTAAATGCTGGGTATGCATAATTCTTAACCAATTCAGTCCAACCATCTGGAAAGGTTTCAACTGATAACTGTCAAAAGAAAAATAATGTATTAAGTAGTAACTTTATTCTTCGTCTTATGATGATCTTATGTTGAAGTTTGTATGGTTCTAAAATCGATATCAACTTCTGATTTCTAAAAAAATTACTCAAGATTTAACTGGATGTTTATCATTATCAAGATTGCCTCAACCTTTATATCTGAGCGTTTTTTAATTTTAATCCAGACAACCCTCACTTTTGATTATGTGTTTTACCTTGGATTTGTTTAGATTTTACCTTGGGTTTAGATTTTACCTTGGGTTTGTTTAGAACTTACCTTGGGTTTAGATTTTACCTTGAGTTTAGATTTTACCGTGGATTTGTTTAGATTTTACCTTGAGTTTAAATTTTACCTTGGATTTGATTAGATTTTACCTTGGGTTTTGATTTTACCTTGGGTTTAGATTTTACAATGGATATGTTTAGATTTTACCTTGAGTTTAGATTTCACCTTGGGTTTAGATTTTACCTTGGATTTGTTTTACCTTGGAATTTGTTCAGATTCTACCTTGGGTGTAGATTTTACCTTGGAATTTGCTTAGATTTTACCTTGGGTTTAGATGTTACCTTGGGTTTAGATTTTACCTCTCTTGGGTTTAGATTTTACCTTGAGTTTAGAGTTTACCTTGGATTTGTTTAGATTTTACCTTGGATTTGTGTAGATTTTACCTTGGATTTGTTTAGATTTTACCTTGGAATTTGTTTAGATTTTACCTTGGGTTTCAATTTTACCTTTGATTTGTTTATATTTTACCTTGGATTTGTTTATATTTTACCTTGGGTTTAGATTTTACCTTGGATTTAGATTTCCTGGTTGCTTTTTGATCTGTATATCATCATTATCTGAGTCTTCTAAATCCTGTTTATTTGTCAGATAGGAGACAATGCTCTCCATGTTCTTAGATATTTTCTCACATTTCTCCATCAGTTTGATCACGACATTTCTGACTCGGATAATCTCATTACAGCCATGGATCACATCATAGGATAAACCTTTAGTGGTGGTGAAACTCTTAACCTAAAATTAAATGATTTCATGATAACAAGTATCCCATTTCATCTCATACAACAAACCTTTCATTGTATTGAAAGTGCACATTTAAAATATGCCCCTCCCCTTGCAGCCTTTTCACAAAAAAATTATGTCTACCAAACATAAAACACAACTGTAAATCAAATTATTATCACAGATACTTGATTTTAAGTTTATTTATTACCAGCCAAATTTACTTTTTTTGGTAATTTTTTTTTTTTGCTGAATTTATAATATGCTAGTCACAAGGTTCTGAAATCCTTCATATTGGGTGTTTAGTGCAAAAGCATGAAATACCAATTATAAAGTCTTTCAAAAAATTGAACCATATGGGTATCAAAGCTATGACCTGCCACATTTGAAGCAGATAGACAGGCTATGAGACTAAAGAAGAAGTTTGGGACAACCTAAGTCACACCATCTTTATCTGACACTCATCTACTATCACATTTGAAAGAAAGTTTTTTAAACCTTTACATTAAGATAAATTGATTAGCATTACAAACCAGTTTATCCCATGTTTTAAATGGTTATAAACCTTTACATTAAGATCAATTGATTAGCATTACAAACCAGTTTATCCCATGTTTTAAATGGTTTTAATCCTTCTATAATCTCTGCTTTCCTTTTAGATACTCCAGGCATGGTGCTGAGTTGTTCTAATGAAGCATCGTCAAAGAATGCCAGAATGACAGCTCTCTGTCCAGTGTCTTCTTCCTATCAGTAAAATAAATAATAATAAATCCCTTTGTACATGTAAAAAGCTGTATGTACATGTAAATAAATTGGAATGTGATTTATACACCAATAAGATATCAAATTATCAAATTATCAAATCAAAAAATAAAAAGTCTCTTAACCTTTAAACTAAAGTGAGAATAAAATAAAATTGAGAATGAAAATGGGGAATGTGTCAAAGAGACAACAACCCGACCATAGAATAAAAACAACATCAGAAGGTCACCAACAGGTCTTCAATGCAGCAAGAAATTCCCACACCCAGAGGCGTCCTTCAGCTTGCCCCTAAACAAATATATACTAGTTCAGTGATAATTAACGCCATACTAATTTCCAAATTGTACACAAGAAACTAAAATTAAAATAATACAAGACTAACAAAGGCCAGAGGCTCCTGACTTGGGACAGGCGCAAAAATGTGGCGGGGTTAAACATGTTTGTGAGATCTCAACCCTCCCCCTATACCTCTAACAAATGTAGAAAAGTAAACGCATAACAATACGCACATTAAAATTCAGTTCAAGAGAAGTTAGAGTCTGATATCAGAAGATGTAACCAAAGAAAATAAACAAAATGACAATTATACATAAATAACAACAGACTACTGGCAGTTAACTGACATGCCAGCTTCAGACTTCAATTAAACTAACTGAAAGATTATGATTTAATCATATGAACATCAGGCACAATCCTTCCCGTTTAGTATCATACCATCATAACATATATAAATATCTGTATCTAGTGGATATGGAACCAATTAAAACAACCAATTAGTGACAAACAAATCATTATTTCACTATTTCACTTTCATTATTGATTGAACAAACGAAAATCATATTGTTACGTATCTCAGAGCTAATGCCCCTTTAAAGCACATGAGGACCTAATGCTATGCATATATTGTCTTAGTGGTTTTAATCTACTACTATATTGTTTGAATGAGTATGTATGTGCTTAAATATACTTTTAACTCATTTGAAGGCCTGTTTTGCAGTGTTCAATTACATTAATAAAGAATTTCAAAATTAAAGTCACCTCTTCTGGAATCATTTTTAGTGTCAATGAAATAATCCTGATCTTCATACTTACATCAATACTGTCTTCACTGTCTACACATTCATCACAATTGTAATCCTGAACTTCATACTTACATCAATACTGTCTTCACTGTCTACACATTCATCACAATTGTAATCTTGAACTTCATACTTACATCAATACTGTCTTCACTGTCTACACATTCATCACTATGATAATCCTGAACTTCATACTTATATCAATACTGTCTTCAATGTCTACTCATTCATCACTCATAATCTTGAACTTCATATTTACATCAATATTTATTCACTGTCTACACATTTGTGACTATGATAATCCTGAACTTCATACTTACATCAATACTGTCTTCACTGTCTGCACATTCATCACTATCATAATTGTCATCTTCATCATCTAAAGCATCTGTCAATCAAAATCAGTTTTCAATATCACATATACGAGTTTAAACAAGAGCACATAATAAACAAGGTTATAGCAACATAATTCTTTATAGGTGCCTGTAAAACATTCTCCTGAACTGTATAACCAAAATATTTCTTTTGGAATTTCTGTATAGCAAAAAAAAATTGAACCATTATTGACCTACCATCAAACAATATAACAATTTAAATTGAATATATGTTGTATTTAAATCTTCAATCTCATTTCCTAAATTTACCTCAAATGTTACCCAGTGATCAACATTTGAAAATTAAATGCATACAATAAATTCTGAATAAGCAATCATATTTTTGGAATAAGCCCCATGTAATAAACAATGAAGCTGTGATCTTGCTACACTATGCTTTCCCCAATTCCCCTTTTTACGACATATGCTCCAAAAGTTTTGTTTTGTTAACATTGATGATAGTGAGACATTTAAAAACAATTTTGGACAAATTTACAAAGGGAGGCAATAGCTTAATAAATTATGAAACTTTGAAGAAAACCACAAATGGTTGATGAACAATGTACTATATACAAACCAGCATAATCATCTGTAGACCTTTTAGCTGCTTGTTCAAGTTTTTCCGTTGCAGCCTCTATAGACCAGTTATGCTTCGATAACAATTTTCTCAAGTACTGAAATATATTAATTTAAAAAATACAATGTAAAAGACAATTCTGTTACATAGTATTACTAATTTCCTCTACTTTATAATTAAACTATCAATAAACTGATGAACATGATGAATATTGATTGGTTTTAAGAAATAATTCAAATATGTATACTAATCCAAATGTTATTCAACTAAAAAAAAAAAATGAGTGCCCATATTACAAAATTAATTTACTGAAGTGAGCAATGAATGGCATAGACATAGATGAATGATGTCATTGGTGAAATTATGATTGATTCACACATGAAAATATCTATTTTTATTTTATTAAGATATATCAGTATTTCTTTTCAACCAATTTAGTTCTATTTGTCTTTTCAAAACATTGTGTATATTTTTTGTCCTTCTTTAATATCTAAAGATATTTAGAAGTGAGATATTGACTGTTGAAATTGAAAAGGGACAAACACACTCATCTTTAAGTCATCTATAATTAATTTATTACTTTTTTAGATTTTTCAGGATAAGCTTCCACAAGGAATTTAATCTGCTCCTTTTGATCCTGAGAACCTGGTATTGTTTCCTGGCTGTCTATGTTATACTCCAAAGTAGCTTGACTGTCTGCCGTCTGAGAATATGAGACAGTCGATTGACTGTCCATGTCTTCACTATCACTAGACTCAACACGACGGCACTTTTTCCTTGGAGGAGCTGACTGTTCTGAGTCACTACTGTTAAATCTGATCACTCGCTTCTTCTTCATTGGTGGATTTAATGTTTCTAAATACAGTAAAAAGTGGAATGATTAGGTTTATGTTTTCTGGGAGAATGGGTGTAAGTGGGATGGTTTTATTAGAAGAGAAGTTATTTGGTACTATGCATTCATTATTTGTTGGGTTAATATTTGTATGCTTTTAGTCTTTCTATTTACTTGAAATATTATTCTGCAAACTAATTCCACTATGCTTTTTAAGAATCCACCATTTTCTACATTTGAAAATGCCTGTACCATTCAGGAATATGACAGTTCTTGTCCATTCATTTTTGATGCGTTTTGTTAAATGATTTTGCCATGTGATTATGGACTTTCCAAATTGATTTTCCTCTAAGTTCAGTATTTTTGTGATTTTACTTTTTAAGAAATGAAAAATTTCAAATTTCCCAAATTTTAAGCCTTTCAAGACTTTTCCTCACCTTGAACTCTTCCCGACATAAATATATCAACAGCATCTTCAGTGTTCCATAACTTTACCCTGAGAACAGCCACAGCATCTTTAGTACTGGCTTGTGGGAACATATCTTTTATCTGTCTGACCTTGTCTGTCTGTCCTCCATCAAGTTCTTCATCATCAGAAGATTCATTAAGTTCATTCCTAACATCTAACTTCTGTTTTCTTTTGGAAGCTGACTTTGTACTGGAAATAATTGTAAAAAGAAGTATTAATCAAAGAGCTGAATAGCTCTGAGGGGAAAGACGACCCTTGTTTCTATTTAATTATGTTTTTGGAAAGGGGGGGTATCTTTTGATAGTTTTCATATGAAGAATGAACTAGAGGCTCTAAAGAGCCTGTGTCGCTCACCTTGGTATATGAGAATATTAAACAAAGGAAGCAGATGGATTCATGACAAAATTGTGTTTTGGTGATGGTAATGTGTTTGTAAATCTTACTTTACTAAACAGTCTTGCTGCTTACAATTATCTCTATCTATAATGAACTTGGCCCAGTGGTATCAGTGGAAATGTTAATAAAAATTTACAAATTTTATGAAAATTGTTAATCAAAGTGCTGGATAGCACCTCTGGAAAGTTTGCAACTGTAGCTGTGTATTATTCCAAAAAGGTTATAGACGTGTATTATTTCAAAGATGTATTTCATCACAGCTTTGATTTTTTAAACTAAACCATTGTCTCATCAGTAAGGATAAAAAAATCACTTTTTTTATGTTTATCATAAAAAGTTTTGATATTTTCTCATGATTACAACCTTAAGCTGTAGATCTAAAATAATGAAAAATACATTCAGAAAGCTCTGTTAATTTCTTTAAATACCATGTCAACTTCAAGGGCCTGTGAATTAGTATTTTTCTATTGTCTTTGGTCCTTCATATTTTTTTTTAGTAAATTAACACGCATGTTTTTTGTTTGTTTGAATTGTTCCACATGTTTCATATCCGGCGGGGCCTTTTAAAGCTTTCTACATGTATATGGTACAAACATTTCTCATTTTTGACAACCTTTATTGTGGCCTATAGTTATTAATACATTTTCATTCTTTGAACTCTTTTGGATAGCATTGGTTCTTTGCAAAAAATACTGCATCCTTACTTATAAATAGTTACAGTAACTTAAATCAATACAACTGTAAAAAAAGTGAATTTATATTATAGGCTTTTATCAAAAATAGGGAACATGTCCATGGGACTAAAATGATGCCCTCACTAGCAGTAACGTTATAAACTCAAGAACTGTAAATGTGACACTACAAATTTTTTTACTTGATCTGAATTATGGGTTAATAAACATTGTGTATTCATCCTAATTATACAGTATTGCGCAATAGAATTGTAAGATCTTGACATTTGTTTTCTGTCAGAAACCTATTTGTTATGTCAACAATTTGATCGCGATCCAAATTCAGAGCTGTATCAAGCTTGAATGTTGTGTCCATACTTGTCCCAACTGTTCAACTTCAGGGTTCGACTTCTGCGGTCGTATAAAGCGGTGCCCTGCGGAGCATCTGGTTCCATTTAACAAGGCACAACCGTAGAGCAGTAAAGTTAAATCCACCAAAATTCAAACTTGATCAGTGTTTGTGGTAATGAGAATTGTGTATAAGTTTCATAACATTTGGTTAAGACAAACTATACTTAGAGAACAGAAACTAAAATTTCCAGCAACTTTTCTTTTTGTAAAGTCGCATTAAACGCTATAGAATGGTAAAAAATATGCAACTTAAATTCAAACTTGACTTGTGAATTGTGGTTATAAGCATTGTGTATCAGTTTCATACAATTTGGTTCAGGCAAACTAAAGTAAGAAAACAGAAACGAATTTTGGGATATACAGAGGTACATAAGTAAGGGAAGAATGTATACATACTTACAGAAGAACAAGGATAAAACTCAATACGGTGGGAGTATAACAACAGCAGTATGACCAAAGGAATAAAAAGTTTATATACGCTAGATTCATAGGATTTTTGTTGTAAGCCATTCGTTTGATATATTATTATTATTATGGTAATCATTGCCTGTGTTTGGATGACAAAGCAATTGAATTTCTATTTAAATAGGGCATGCTATGCACATGTTGGTCTGTAATCTATATAAATTATGAGGTGAAAATGCAGCCATTTAAGTCAAAGGGTACACATCATAATTTCATGAACCTTAATCATTTCTACAGCACTTGTCTTCATACCCTGAGCTATGTTATTCTAAGAAGTAGATGCTGACACTCGGTTGCTTTTAATACGGATGCTATATGATACGAATTTGCGATAATACACCAGAGGTGGTATGATGTAAATTATCGGAAGACTGAGACTGAAGAAGAATTGACGTTGGGTCGATGTTTTTCTGCTGTCAGTTTGATCCACTTTAGCATGCTGAACGAGTGAAGGCCCTTATATCCACACTGAAATGTGTTTAAATAATGGAATTAAAAGTTTTCAAATGATTTTTGGCATCAAAACATTTCGATCGATGTTTCGACAAAAACAATGCATTTAATTTTTTTTTTATGAAAGCCGGTGGTACCGTATTTACCTCTACTCGTCCCTTAATGAGACATTAGACATATAATTATCGAGTATTTTATATTCTATCACCTGTGTTTTTTTTAACAAAACATCATCACTTGTCAATTATCCGACGGCTTGGCAGTCAAAATCACAACTTGCTCTCGCATTTTAATCAGTCATTCCCGATTTTTTCGATACTCTCGGGCTTTTACCACGTTTACGTACGTACATAGTAAACAGGTAAAAGTAGAGCGGAAAATGTTCATTCATAAATTTTCATGAATGAAACTGACGCAATCTGGCGTAGATTTCTTGTGATTTTCTCTTCATCGTATGGCAGATCCGCGAAATAGTGTTGAGATTCTCATTTTCAAAATGAAGTTAAATTCATCTGAATCGTCGGTGAATATTCAATTCTTTTTTTATTAAAGCTGTGTCAAATGAGTAGTTACTCGAAATTTTAAAAGAACCTTCCAAGACTCAGAATTCAAACACTAGTACTAAATTATCTCGGATCAGAATAAATGGCGATAATCTGTCACCATAAGTTTCAGGCCGATGGCTATGGAAAGCAGCAATAGCAAGCTATAGCAAACTTTCCAAAAATTGACTATAAAGGACAATAAATCCTTAGGGGGTCAATTGACCATTTCGGTCATGTTGACTTTATTGTTAACCTTACTTTGCTGAACATTATTGCTGTTTACAGTTTTATCTTTATCTATAATAATATTCAAGATAATAACCAAAAACAGCAAAATTTCCTTAAAATTACCGATTCACAGGCAGCAACCCAACATCGGGTTGTCAGATTCATCTGAAAATTACAGGGCAGATAGATATTGATTTGATAAACAATATAACCCCCATGCCAGATTTGCTCTAAATGCTTTGGTTTTTGAGTTATAAGCCAAAAACTGCATTTTACCCCTATGTTCTATTTTTAGCCGAGGTGGCCATCTTGCTTGGTTGACCGGGTCACGCCACACTTTTTTTAAACTAGATATCCCAAAGATGATTGTTGCCAAGTTTGGATTAATTTGGCCCAGTAGTATCAGAAAAGAAGATTTTTGTAAAAGATAACTAAGATTTACGAAAAATGGTTAAAAATTGACTTTAAAGGGCAATAACTCCTAAAGGGGTCAAACTGACCATTTCGGTCATGTTGACTTATTTGTAAATCTTACTTTGCTGAACATTATTGATGTTTACAGTTTATCTCTATCTATAATAATATTCAAAATAATAACCAAAAACAGCAAAATTTCCTTAAAATTACCAATTCAGTGGCAGCAACCCAACAACGGGTTGTCCGATTTATCTGAAAATTTCAGGGCAAACAGATCTTGACCTGATAAACAATTATAACAAGTCAGATTTGCTCTTAATGCTTTGGTTTTTGAGTTATAAGCCAAAACTGCATTTTACCCCTATGTTCTATTTTTAGCCATGGCGGCCATCTTGGTTGGTATGGCGGGTCACGCCACACATTTTTTAAACTAGATACCCCAATGATGATTGTGGCCAAGTTTGGTTCAATTTGGCCCAGTAGTTTCAGAGGAGAAGATTTTTGTAAAAGCTAACGACGACGGACGCCGACGCCGGACGCCAAGTGATGGGAAAAGCTCACTTGGCCCTTTGGGCCAGGTGAGCTAAAAAGAGAACAGCTAGAACATGTAGAAAGGTTCACAATATTGAAATCAATTGTTGTTTATGTAATTTCATTTCCTTAGTTTAGGATTCAATTTGGACCAATGGAAGAGATCTGCATCTTCTAAATCTAAACATTTGATTAAAGTTGATAGCTAATTATCTAAAACTCAACTGAATTCTGTCATTTCACTACAACTACAACATTTTTTGAAATCTAGATTGTGTACCACTGAACTGCAGGCTAGGGCCATTTTCTATTTTTTGTGACAGTTCTCTTGGATTTTTAAGTTTTTTCTTTAGAAAATGAGGACTGAAAAATCTATTCGGTTATAAATTTCCATTGTTAAAGTTCCAAGTAACAACTCTCATCACAGGGAAACAGGTACTAATAAAAATCAAAGTGCTGGATAGCACCTCTGGAAAGTTTGCAACTTTAGCTGTGTATTATTCCAAATATGTATTTCAACACAGCTTTGATGTATTAAACTAAACCATTGTCTCGTCAGTTATTATCAAAAGTCTCTTTTTCATGTTTATCATAAAAAGTTTTGATATTTTCTCATGATTGCAACCTTAAACTGTCACGACTGTAGATCTAAAATAATGAAATATACATGCAGAAAGCTCTGTTAATTTCTTTAAGTAACCATGCCATGTCAAATTCAAGGGTCTGAGAATTAGTATTTTTCTATTGGTTTAAGTCCTTCATATTTGTTTTTAGTAAATTAACACGTAAGTTTTTGTTTGTTTGAATTGTTCCATATGTTTCATATCGGGGCCTGTTAAAGCTTTTTACATGTATATGGTACAAACGTTAACATTTCTCATTATTGACGACCTTTAGAGTGGCCTATAGTTATTAATACATTTTCATTCTTTGAACTCTTTTGGATAGCATTGGTTCTTTGCAAAACATACTGCATCCTTACTTATAAATAAGACAATTACAGTAACTTAAATCAATACAACTGTAAAGAAAGTGAATTTATATTAAAGGCTTTTATTAAAAATAGGGAACATGTCCATGGGACTCAAATGATGCCCTTGCTAGCATTAATGTTATAAACTCATGAACTGTAAATGTGACACTACCAAAATTTTTACTTGATCTGAATTATGGGTTAATAAACACTGTGTATTCATTCTAATTATACAGTATTGTGCAATAGAATTGTAAGATCTTGACATTTGTTTTGTGTCAGAAACCAATATGTTATGTCAACAATTTGAGCGCAATCCAAATTCAGAGCTGTATCAAGCTTGAATGTTGTGTCCATACTTGTTCCAACTGTTCAGGGTTCGACTTCTGCGGTCGTATAAAGCTGTGCCCTGCAGAGTATCTGGTTTCATTTGTAACAAAGCACAACCCTAGAGCAGTAAAACTAAATCCACAAATTCAAACTTGATCAGTGTTTGTGGTAATGAGAATTGTGTATAAGTATCATAACATTTGGTTAAGACAAACTATACTTATAAGGGGACAGAAGCTTAAGTTTCCAGCAACTTTTCTTTTTGTAAAGTCGCATTAAACGCGAGAATGGTACAAGTTACGCAACAAAAATTCAAACTTGACTTGTGAATTGTGGTTATAAGCATTGCGTATCAGTTTCATACGATTTGGTTCAGGCAAATTAAAGTAAGAAAACAGAAAAGAATTTTGTGATATATACGGAGGTACTTATAAGTAAGGGAAGAATGTACATACCTACAGAAGAACAAGGATAAAAGTCAATACGGTGGGAGCATAACAACAGCAGTATGACCACATGAATAAAAGGTTTATATATACGCTAGATTCATAATTTTTTGGTAGTAAGCCATTCGTTTGATATATTATGGTAATCATTGCCTCTGTGTTTGGATGACAAAGCAATCGAATTTCTATTAAAAAAGGGCATGCTATGCACATGTTTGTCTGCATGTAATCTATATAAATTTTGAGGTGAAATGCAGCCATTGAAACCAAAGGGTACACATCATCATAATTTCAAGAACCTTAATCATTTCTACAGCACTTGTCTTAATACCCTGAGCTATGGTATTCAAGAAGTAGATGCTGACCTGGTTGCTTTTAATATGGATGCTATATGATACGAATTTGCCATTATACACCAGAGGTGGTATGATGTAAATTATTGGAAGAAGACTGAAGAAGAATTGACGTTGGTCAATGTTTGTTCTGCTGTCAGTTTGATCCACTTGAGCATGCTGAACGAATGAAGGCCCTTATATCCACATTGGAATGTATTTAACAAAAGTTTTCAACTGATTTTTGGCATCAAAACCTTTGAAGTTTCGATCGATGTTTAGATAAAAACAATGCATTTTTAAATTATTATTCTTTTTTTATGAAAGCCGGTACCGTATTTACCTGTACTCGTCCATTACTGAGACATTAGACATATAATTATCGAGTATTTTATATTATATCACCTGTGTTTTGTTATAAAAAATCATTATCACTTGTCAATTTTCCGACGGCTTGCACCTCATTCCCGATTTTTTCGATACTCTCGGGCTTTTACCACGTTTACGTACGTTCATAGTAAACAGGTAAAAGTAGAGCGGAAAATCTTCATTCATGAAATTTTCATGAATGAAACTGACGCAATCTGGCGTAGATTTCTTGTGATTTTCTCTTCAGCGTATGGCAGATCCGCGAAGTAGTGTTTGAGATACTCATTTTCAAAATGAAGTTCAATTCATCTGAATCATCGGTGAACATTCAATAATTTTTTTTTATTAAAGCTGTAATCTTTTCAGTCAAATGAGAAGTTACTCAAAAATTTTAAAAGAACTTTCCAAGAATCAGAATTCAAACACTAGTACTAAATTATCTCGGATCAGAATAAATGGCGATAATCTGTCACCATAAGTTTGAGGCCGATGGCTATGGAAAGTAGGCAATAGCAAGCTATAGCAAACTTTCCAAAAAACATATGAGTGATGTAAACTGTGTGAAGTTTGTTTCCAAATCTTAATTTTAAAATATTTGTATATAATAAATATGTTTAAACTACAAAATGCAAATTTTCATTATTTATTTTTTTACCATTAATACAATGATTATGTAGGTACACAAAACTTTAGTTTTAATAGAAGACTACTATACTAATCCAATGAAATGTCACATTTACATTAACTTTTATTTTAGTGGATATTTACTCATCAATTGAGGTGCTCCTGAATTGGAGGAAGATTCTCAGAATTTTTCAGAAAAAAGTGGTCTCACTAATTAGCGACAAGAAGAATAATGTTTTCTTGTCGCAAAATAGTCTTCTTGACGCTTTTTGTCGCTTTTTGCAATTTTGTCTCTAATTAGTGAGACCCGAAAAAAGTAATAAAATCGTTTCTTTCACCTGTCTCATGTAACCCCACGATCTTTGTTTATTTTGAAAGTTGTTGATCTACAAATTAAAGTATTGCATGTTGATGTTTAAATCATCTACAGTAAACAATATTATGTTTAGATTTAACAAATACAAATTTGTAATTAGTGCACAATCTCTAAGAATGATTTAAATAACCAGTGAACTGGTGAAAGATATCCCTGCTTCTTCCAAGAATGACGTCACTATAAAATACAATGTAGGTTGGATATATTTAGAATATCTCGTCATACTAATTTTTCCGGATTGTAAAATAAACGTAAATAGTGTAAAGGAGAGTTCAAGATACGATAATTTCGTGAGAAACAGAAGGGAAATGTGTAAAAAAGTGTTAAAGTCAAACTATTCATTTCTGGGTCTCCTTCTCTTCAATCTAAGTAAGATTTGTTGGGGGGTTTTCCACACTGTAACATGTATAAAAACAAAATGAATGATGTGAGGGAGTGTCACTCTGGTCAACCCCATAGGGGATTGACGGCTTGAAGCCGTCTTTCCCCAAAAATATGTGCTCAATCAAATTTTGTCAATTGTTCATTTTCCAAATTCTTGCCTATTTGGAACAAATGTTATTAGAAGCAGATTATAAGAGTCTACAGGCTCAAAAATAAAGTATCTGATTGCTGTTTTTTATAAAATAATTTTTCAAAAATCAGACTATTGGTTTTCTCATAAGTTTGGTTTAACCACAAATGATATCCAGATTATATTTTGTGAAAATGACAGTGCCTACCTTTGACAACCATTGCCATTTGTCGTGATGCCTTGATCTTTGGACAACCAATTTCCAGATGACTCAACCTCTTCATCTGATTCTATCACATTCTTTTTGACCAATTTACTTTTCTGTTGAAACACTGGAGATGAGGGACTAGTGGGAATCTCTGGAGTTTCTGGTACTGTTGTCTGGGAAGACCCTAATAAAAATAAGTTATCAATAATCATGATAATGACATTGTTAATGACTGAGTACTGAAAATACAGAATTGTCATGATTTTCTTGAGATGTTGCCAGGAAATTTCCCAAGTAAAATTTATTGTCAAATAAAAACCAATTGTTTAGAAAACAATTGAATATCTTTCCACATAGATTTTCTAAATTATTGAAGAGAAGCTACTTCTGGTTTTCTCAAAGTTACTATTGGCGTCCAAGGTTTCTCCAGATTATCTTGTACTGTTGATGCAAAAATTATGCATCACATGGAATCATAGTGAACTACCAATAACAGATCCATAGATCTTCCTACTAACCATTTAGAGTTGGTGTTGAACTGCATGTTTCTACAGTGTCTGAAGGTTGATTTTCTTGGCTGTTTTCTGATCCCTCATCACTGTTGTCTGACTGGATCTTGTTTACAGGTTTCTTAATAAATCTGTACTGCAGCAAGGTGTTTAGTTTAGGATTGCCACTCATTTTACCTGAAACAAAACTAGAGGCTCTAAAGAGCCTGTGTCGCTCACCTTGGTTTTTGTGAATATTAAACAAAGGACGTAGATGGATTCATGACAAAATTGTGTTTTGGTGATGGTGATGTGTTTGTTCATCTTACTTTACTGAACATTCTAACTGCTTACAATTATCTCTATCTATAATTAACTTGGCCTAGTAGTTTCAGAGAAGATTTTTGTAAATGATTACTAAGATTAACGAAAAAATGGTTAAAACTTGACTATAAAGGGCAATAACTCTTAAAGGGGTCAACTGACAATTTTGGTCTTATTTATAGATCTTACTTTGCCAACATTTATTGTATGTTAAAGTTTATCTCTATCTATAACAATATTCAAGATAATAACCGAAAACAGCAAAATTTCCTTAAAACTACCATTTCAGGGGCAGCAACCCAACAACAGGTTGTCTGATTCATCTGAAAATTTCAGGGCAGATATATTTTTACTTAATAAACAATTTTACTTCATGTCACATTTGCTTTAAATGCTTAGGTTTTTGAGTTATGAGCCAAAAACTGAATTTTACCCCTATGTTCTACTTTTAGCCATGGCGGCCATCTTGGTTGGTTGGCGGGGTCACGCCACACATTTTTAAAACTAAATACCCAAATGATGATTGTGGCCAAGTTTGGTTTAATTTGGCCATGTATTATCAGAGGAGAAGATTTTTGTAAAAGATAACTAAGATTTACAAAAAAATTTTAAAAATTGACTTTAAAAGGAAATAACTCCTAAAGGGGTCAACTGACCATTTCGGTCATGTTAACTTATTTGTAAATCTTACTTTGCTGAACATTATTGCTGTTTACAGTTTATCTATATCTATAATAATATTCAAGATAATAACCAAAAACGGGAAAATTTCCTTAAAATTACCAATTTAGGGGCAGCAACCCAACAACAGGTTGTCCAATTCAACTGAAAAATTCAGGGCAGATAGATTTTGACCTGATGCACATGTTTACCCCATGTCAGATTTGCTCTAAATGCTTTGGTTTTTGAGTTATAAGCCAAAAACTGCATTTTACCCCTATGTTCTATTTTTAGCCGTGGCGGCCATCTTGGTTGGTTGGCGGGATCACGCCACACAATTTCTAAACAAGATACCCCAATGATGATTATGGCCAAGTTTGGATTAATTTGGCCCAGCAGTTTCAGAGGAGAAGATTTTTGTAAAAGATAACTAAGATCTACAAACTAGAGGCTCTAAAGAGCCTGTGTCGCTCACCTTGGTCTATGTGCATATTAAACAAAGGACACAAATGGATTCATGACAAAATTGTATTTTGGTGATGGTGATGTGTTTGAAGTTCTTACTTTACTGAACGTTCTTGCTTCTTACAATTATATCTATAATGAACCTTGCCCATTAGTAACAGAGAAAAATATTTGGTAAAAATTTACATAAATTTACCGAATTAATGAAAATTGTTAAAAATTGACTATAAAGGGCAATAACTCCTTAAGGGGTCAATTGACCATTTAGGTCATGTTGACTTATTTGTAGATCTTACTTTGCTGAACATTATTGCTGTTTACAGTTTATCTCTATCTATAATAGTATTCAAGATAATAACCAAAAACGGCAAAATTTCTTTAAAAATTACCAATTGGAGGGCAGCAAGCCAACAACCGATTGTCCAATTCATCTCAAAATTTCAGGGCAGATAGATATTGACCTGATAAACATTTTTATCCCATGTCAAATTTCCTCAAAATGCTTTGGTTTTTGAGTTATAAGCCAAAAACTGCATTTTACCCCTATGTTCTAATTTTAGCCGTGGCGGCCATCTTGGTTGGTTGACCGGGTCACGCCACACATTTTTTAAACTAGATACCCCAAAGATGATTGTGGCCAAGTTTGGAATAATTTGGCTCAGTAGTTTCAGAGGAGAAGATTTTTGTAAAAGATTACTTAGATTTATGAAAAATGGTTAAAAATTGACTATAAAGGGCAATAACTCCTAAAGGGGTCAACTGACCATTTCGGTCATGTTGACTTATTTGTAAATCTAACTTTGCTGAACATTATTACTGTTTACAGTTTATCTCTATCTATAATAATATTCAAAATAATAACCAAAAACAGCAAAATTTCCTCAAAATTACCAATTCAGGGGCAGCAACCCAACAACAGGTTAACCGATTCATCTGAAAATTTCAGGGCAGATAGATCTTGACCTGATAAACATTTTAACCCCATGTCAGATTTCCTCTAAATGCTTTGGTTTTTGAGTTATAAGCCAAAAACTGCATTTTACCCCTATGTTCTATTTTTAGCCGTGGCGGCCATCTTGGTTGGATGACCGGGTCACGCCACACATTTTTTAAACTAGATACACCAATGATGATTGTGGCCAAGTTTGGTTTGATTTGGCCCAGTAGTTTCAGAGGAGAAGATTTTTGTAAAAGCTAACGCCGGACGACGACGGACGACGGACGCCGGACGCCAAGTGATGAGAAAAGCTCACTTGGCCCTTTGGGCCAGGTGAGCTAAAAATGGTTAAAAATTGACTATAAAGGGCAATAACTCCTAAAGGGGTCATTTGACCATTTCCGTCATGTTAACTTATTTGTAAATCTTACTTTGCTGAACATTATTGCTGTTTACAGTTTATCTCTATCTATAATAATATTCAAGATAATAACCAAAAACGGGAAAATTTCCTTAAAATTACCAATTTAGGGGCAGCAACCCAACAACTGGTTGTCTGATTCGTCTGAAAATTTCAGGGCAGATAGATCTTGACCTAATGAACATTTATACCCCTTGTCAGATTTGCTCTAAATGCTTTGGTTTTTGAGTTATAAGCCAAAAACTGCATTTTACCCCTATGTTCTATTTTTAGCCGTGGCGGCCATCTTGGTTGGTTGGCGGGGTCACGCCACACAATTTTTAAACTAGGTACCCCAATGATGATTATGGCCAAGTTTGGAATAATTTGGCCCAGCAGTTTCAGAGGAGAAGATTTTTGTAAAAGTTAACGACGACGGACGCAGGACGACGGACGCCTACGGACGACGCCGGACGCCGGACGCCAAGTGATGAGAAAAGCTCACTTGGCCCTTCGGGCCAGGTGAGCTAAAAAGCATGATGTTTAGCTTGGGATTGCCACTCATTTTAATCTGAAACAAAACAGAATTAATTTGTGATTTAATTTTAACTCTGAGAACTTTTCAATCTACTTTTTTTGTATATCACTGATCATAAATTTGTGTCACCTATAACATGCATTTGATATGTATGATCTTTAAATATGCATTTCTACAGTAAACATGTAGTTTATGATCTGTTTATCTTATCAACAAATGTACTTTTGTATTATTGTATACTTGTTCAACATACATGTACATGTATATTTCTAGAACATATGTACATGTTCTTTGTATGATTTTATGTCCATGTTCTCGTATATAAAATTGAGAATGGAAATGGGGAATGTATCAAAGAGACAACAGCCTGACCATAGAAAAAACAACAGCAGAAGATATGTATATTTATATGTATAAGTAAACTATAACAATATCAACCAGATGTATCACTTCTCAATCAATCTTTACAAACTGTTAAAGAATTCAGGGAGCAAATGTGAAAGGGGATGATCAGGAATGGGAGCAACTGTGAAGCTGTATTTATTATGTGCATCAGCAGTAAAAAATGTGAAAGCATATAAATATACTATATATAACAAAACAAATAATTAACAGCATAATTAACAACGCCTGGTGATGTTTTATAGCCTGACTGGTCGGTCCATAACGAACCTTCATCAGGAGTAGAATCTTTATTCTTGATCTTGATAGGTTTATAGTGATACATGTACATCCAAGGATATTAATACACTATGCTTATGTCAAGTAATTTACTCAAGTTGGGCCCCCCCTTACAATTTCACTAAAGGATTTATCTGGTTCTTCTGCTGTCTGAATTTTAATGAAGATATCTATTATCTTGTGGTAGTAGGTTCCAGTCTTTGATGGTACACATGTATTTGGAATAAAATTGTATTTTAATGTGTCTGTTTTCATTTGAAGTCTGAGAAAATGTTGACTGCATGTTCTTGGTTGTCTGGGTGTTTTTTTCAGTTGGTCATGTTGGTCAGATGGTTAGTTTACTTGACCGTGTATACTCTTGCAGAAAAGTATTAATCTGTTTTCTGTACGTCGGTCTTTTAGTGGCGGTGATTGTAGAATACTTATGAATACTTTCACAAATTAATATAAACTGTATTACACCATAACAACAAAATTTATTCTTGAAATATAAATCAGTTTTTGAGGTTTTTGGTGTAATCAAATTCAACGCCAACTGAATTTCAGCACTGTAGGTGACTTTTGCTATGCACACAAATATGGACCATAATTTGGTATTCGGCCTTTGGTTTCTTTTTGTATCTTTTTTTATAAGTTCTAAAATTTTAACTTTTATTTAGTGGGTTGTGTTGGTGTTAGAATAGTATGAATGGAACAATTGAGTTTTTCGAGAAAAAATTAATACATTTTGATTCACCGTTTACGTGACATGAAACCAAACAGGAAACCAATTTTTATTTTCTTTATTTTGCGTAATATAATTCAAAAGGCATAAATAAACACCATTACTAGTGTTACTTGCTTCATGTAAATATTTAAAATCTATTTTCAATGTTATATTAAAGTTTTTTTTAAACCTGACAGGAAACCATAAGAAACCGAAAGCATTTTTTTAGTTTTATTTTATTGCAAAATCTGCTTAAAATAATCTGAACAGTATACTTTTTCTTGAAATCCATCTTAAATGTAACAGTATTATAAAACTCCTAAATATGTGCTTGTTTTGAAAACAATTAGTACAATTTATTCAGAATTTTCCATATTTTCTCCATTGATACAGGATACCATAATCGTTGAATCATGATGTTTAAGCAAAAAAAAATGTATTTATATTTGGTTTTGATTTTCCAATTATATACAATCTATTCCAAATCATTGGTAATGTAACATTCTTTAAATCCAGTAAAGAAAAATCCTTTAACGTGGAATTAAAATCTTTAAAATAGACACAATGTGATACTTGTGACCTGTACACCATCTACAGGGTTTCCACATTTTAACCTACTTTAGTGGGCTAAAATCAATAAAGTACTTCCTTTCAAGTCATGCATGCTAAAAGTTTACTTCTCCTTTGACACATTTATTGCGTTTCTGATAAGTGTTTGCAGAACATGAATAAAAAATATTAATTAAAAACTGTGACAGGATTCCAACTTTGTACATTCTAAGTGTAACGGTATATTAACATGTATTTGTTATTAAATTATATTTATTCACCTAAAATATCCAGTAATATTTACTGCTGAAGTTAAATCAATCCAACGAGCATTGGTACAATGATAAGAGACGTAATTTCGATTGATTTTTCCAAGGACTCTTCACGTCATTATCGGGAAACGAAGTGTGTTCTAACGTCTGTCAAATATGAAATCGATTTTATCAAGTCATTGGACATTTATTTTCACACAGGATTGTATGTAACATTATGCACATAGGAAAAATAACAGACCACCGGCGCAATCTCTTTGACAATTGTATTTTCCCCTTTTAAACAAGACGAAACAAGTCTACAGATTATGTTTGCTAACATCCCGTTGGAAACAAAAACAATGTTTAGACCTAGTATTTCGTACATCCGGCCGTAATGGCGTGATCACATGTTAGTCACATGTTTCACGTATGACCGGAAATGGTTAGAACTTAAGGACAAAAACAATTTTAATAAATAACTGGACTTCTGTTTCGTGTGAAATGTAACGCATAACGGCAACGTAATTTTCTTACTTAATTATTACGATGATCAAAACAAGAATGTAAATCATCTTGGATTTACCTGTTTGAACATCTCGCGAGAGTTCATATTTGCATATTGTTTTTAAGAATTCTATTACAACAAAGCAGATTACATCATCTAAAAATTGCGTTACGAAATCGGACACAAAAATCACGCCACTGTTCTTACATCTGCTACATAAATACTTATAGTTCTCGGCATTTTCTTCTCACTATTCTTACTGGTCGATGTTCTTTGTTATTTGAAAGCAAAAGTTACGAATTTGCCGGTGACGATTATCTATAAATCAGTCAGCGTTATGCTCTTCGGAAGCAATAAATAACGCGAGAAACGACACAAAAATACGGTTGTAGAATCTTTGAAATTTGTATATTTTAATTTTTTTTCTAGGGAAGAGTAGCATACACTTGTATGTTGATAAAAATAATGGCATCTTTAGATGTAGTTGCAACTTTTCTTACAGTTATTCACATTTTATCACTTTTCTATAGTTATAGGAAACTGAGCCCAATAGCAAATTATGGTCCATATACAATTATGCTGACATATCTTTTCTAGTAAATCTTTTGTTTATTTTAATATGTACAGAACGCCTTACTAGTTAATCTTCCTAGTTAAAAACATCTGCAAATTATATAGGTATCGACCAAGTATGAAACTTCTAGCAGTCTGTAATCGCGCGAAATTATTTTGTTGTCTGTGAAACTGAAAAATGGCGGGTACAACCATCTCTCTTTCGAGGCACTTTCATTAAATTTATGCATAACAAGAACACATATCGAGAGAAAATATATTGAAGAAAGTTTCCCCTCTCTAAAAATATGTAATTTGTATTCTACTAATAAATGCAAGGCATTTTTATGATGATATGTTACCACATTTCTCTTTGTCCAAAATCTAAGACAATTTAAGGAATGAAACGTTCCTTCAGATTAGAGAGTTCAGTTAACATAAAACCTAAACAACTACCCCGAACTCACACTGTTTCTAATATTATCAATTTATTTTCCAGACTACACATATCCTGAACAAGACTTGGAAAATATTTTAACAGATTTTGAGACTAATAAAACTCTTTTATTTTATCGAATTTCAATTTGTGTTATTGATCCTGACATATCTGTAGCAAAGGTAATACAGCTAAAAATAGACAGGATACAAGAGCTTTATTTTTTACTCCTTGAGGACTACCGTATCTGAGATATATATACAAACAAATATTGAATTCGAAAAGTCCAACACTAGAAGTAAGACGTCGCTGTAGAACAATTGCTTTATATATTTAAACAAGAATGTGTCCCCAGTACACGGATGCGCCGATCGCACTTCCATTTTCTATGTTCACTGGACTGTGAAATTGGGGTCAGAACTCTAACTTGACATTGAAATTAGAAAGACCATATCATAAGGAATTTATAAACTAAGTTTCAGGTTGCGTCTCAAACTTGTTTCAACTGGTCCATATTTATGGGTATTATGAAATCGAATTATGGAGGCCCTAAAATATATCAGAGGTTGCATAATTATCGTTATATAAGTCCTAAAAATCGAAAAACAGAACTCCATGAATACAATACTTTTGACTAAATCCATGTTTCATAAGATGTTGCTGTATGTTATTTTGATTTCTGGGTATTGTTGTCTGCTCAACAGGGCGCAGGACATTTAAGTGAAAAAAATAAAATTACTAGGGGACCTTTGAGCGCCAACATTAGAGCCCATTTAAGCGCCGGATTAATCCGCTCACCTGTATTTTCGATCAAGGATGTATACGTTTGATTGTTTTGTGATCTTTTGTAGAGGAATTCGTTTCCGTTGCACCAGCAGATAAGAGATGTGTTGAATTCGCTGATTATCTTACGGAATATTATGTTTCTGAAGATTTGAAGTTCCCACCTAAGCTTTGGACAGAAGTTCCGTGCAACTCAAAGCAAACAAAGAATGGTCCAGAGTCGTACCATTCCCATTATAATGAGAAATTTTATAGTTGTCACCCAGCAATTTATGTTTTTCTCGATACTATTATAAAATTACAAACAACAACTTATATAAAGATACGAAGTATAGAGGAATGCTCCCCACAATCTAGATAAGATGAAGAGAAAGGGCGGTTTCTAATGCAATTCTATGAACAGTACTATGGTACAAGGGGTATATCTAGAGCCCATTACGTACTTTCTCTAGGTTATAAATTCCAGGCTAAAACAGACTTTTAACATTCGATTTAACCTTTAAGACTTTAAGTGCTGTATTCTAATTGGAAATTTTGATATTGTTTTATGTTGTGCTGTCTTGAGTCTATTAGTGCTGTATATTAATGGACATGTTTTATATTTGTTTTATATTGTGCTGTCTTGAGTCTATCAAACATTTTTTTAATTTATCCTATATTATTCATTTACTAAAAAGGGTTAAAATATCTCGCTAAAATGGGCTCTGACAATTTTAACTTTCTCTAAAATGGGATAAAATTCTGGCGCTCAAATGGGTTCTACTTTGGCGCCCACATGTCATTTTTTTTCTCGCTCAAATGTCCTATCAATGCGCTCAAATGTTCTCCGCCGGCTCAACAACTCTTGATACACACCTTTTATTTCGAAGAAATGTGCAAACACTGTGTGGGTATCACCTTTATAAGGGTATCAATGTCCTTTATCATGTTTATCGTCAGGCGTTAAACGGTAATTTTAATTTGTCTACCGTCAGCGTCAAATTGGCTAACTTCTTACCGTGATTTGCCAAAATATCATTATCGTGATTCGTTATGAGAGGCCTCAAATAACTATCGTTACCGTCAGTTTTGAAAAAAATAAATAATGTGACTTCAAAATACAGACGATTTTTGTATCGTCTAAAAGAAAGTGTACATTTTTTTTAGTTCGTTAGTTGTAGTTAACGTCAATCGGCAAGTACCGTTATTCGTCATGAAGGTACACCGTTTACGACCCTTCTTTATTGTTTTGAGGTTTGTGTGTGTGTATTACCTGGTACACTTAGTTGTTAATGTATATGGTCGTACCTTCTATCAATTCTGTATTTTTGTAAGTTACTCCAAACTAAGCTTTCCCCGCGGCATGGTATATACATATACATAATTTGACAATTGTCATTCGCAATAACAGTTATTTGTTTCTGATGATCAACTAAGAGCGTATACAGAAGGTGGCTTCTTTTGTACTCAAACAAAAAAATAGTTGAATGTCTATACAAAGTCATGCCTTCTAGACCATGCGTTGTTCGTTGTTACATGTATTTTGTTAGTACGTTTGATATTTCGGAGTCGCAGTTACATGCTTCAGTCTGGTTTTGTTTGTTCTGTTGTATTGTCTAATAGTTTGACAATTCCATTTTATGAATTATTGAGATCTGTATAAACATGAGTGATATGCAGGCTTACTATTAACCATAACTATATCACTTCATATTTAGTCTTTTGTTTGCTTTAACATAACATGTTAATAGATTGTTTGTGTTTTCTTCTTTTATATTGATCACAGTATTATTTACACAAGTTATAAGAAATCAAATCAAATGTTAAAATTTTGTAAAATATAATATTTCATGTTAAATGGTGTTATCTAACATGCAATTATTCGTAATCATTAGACAATGAATAATTTAAAGATTCGCATGAGAAGTTCGAACAGAATAACGAATAATAGCATATACGATATCATACAACGCGTCTTAAAAGATTTAATATCTATGGATCAGTTATGTCTTTAATCAATTACTATGTCGCTTGGCTCAGCGTTACAATACAGTTCCAACACTGTCATTTTTTAATTGAAAAATATTTAAGAAAAAATATAACCATAGGACAAGACATTTGAAATAAATGTTAGCTAAGCAAATCCCAATAATGAATACCGACGAGCTATAGATTAGTAAGTTCGTGGTTCATTGCTCGATATTTCTGATATACCAGTGTAACAATGGTTAACTGTTCTACATACAGGGGTGTTTTACGATTATTGATAGTTTTACTGATTGTCAAGGAATTTGTATCGTCCACTGTTCCTGCATATTCAGGTGATGATTCTACGACTAAACCTTGTGTGACAAAACCCTTTGTTTTAACATGGGACAAAGAAGATTTCCCTAATCCCCAGACGGATATTAAAGGTGACTTTTGTGGACGAGGATGTAAATCTTCTTGGATATGTGATCCTGGACACATTATAAGCAATGAGCAAGGTAAATGTAAACAAATTCTGTTATTAGAATAAAATTTGGATATGTGATCCGGAACATTATTATAAACACTGAGCATGGTAACAAAATACTATTTTAAAATCAAAAATAAATGAAACTTAAACCCAGACTTGAGCTATGGATGGCCTGTTGAAAGACAGATTTGCATCATTCGATTGCATTTATAGTAGTTTTCAGTAATCTTTTCATTGTATATATCCTCAAGTTAAGTTACGTTATTTATTCACACATGTGCATGCTTATATATACATATATGTAATTGTAAATATATATTTTCTCTCTAACTATGACATGTAGTTTTGTGAGAATAAAGTTCCTTCATTCATTCAAGTATAGCCTTTATTTGTGTTTCCGAAACTTTAATATATATATATATATCGCTATTTTGTGCGTTTTTCTTTTGATCTTTTTTTGTGATAATTTTCATATCATGCTTCTCGCTTGATATGGAATAATTATCACTAGAAACTAAGGAAGCCACGTGGCGTTGCTAACGAAATTGACATGAAATTGACAACGTCGTCATAGGTAAAATAGCGATAAATAGATTATCATTGGACATCTCAACTCGATTGCTTTTCTCACTTTCGCTATACCAGCTCAAGCGAGAAAATCAATCTCGTTGAGATGATCAACGATAATCTATAAATCTATAAAGTACGTCTGAGTCAGTGACAACCCTACAACAGATGTATCCATTGGATCGCCATCAATGATGGTGATACATGGCTGTCTAGCGGGACGGCTGCAGTGCAGGCGATTTGGTGTCACGATATCACAGTAGCATGGGTTCGAATCCCGGCGAGGGAAGAACCAAAAATTTGCGAAAGCAAATTTACAGATCTAACATTGTTGGGTTGATGTTTAGACGAGTTGTATATATATATATATATATTTTTATAATTTTGTATGACAAATGAAGAAGTAAAAAAAAAAGATATCAAAGTAAATACTAGTAACAGTTTTGCTTATATAAGTTGAATAAAAATAATAACAAAGTTCCTATCAACTATTCAGTTCTTTACTTGTTATATTTTCATCCCTTCGAAGCTCCTTGTAGATCCTATTTACAAGTCGGAAAAATACAGATTTAATATCTAATTTCTAACTGTTTATATTCCTTTAGAATTAAGGAGTTTAGGCCTAAAATGTTCACCAATTCGTTGAAAACAGAAAGTAAACATACATGTGTGTACACGAACAAGCATTACAAAATGACAAACTCTGGGCGAATGTTGAATTGTAAACTGATGGAACTACTATAGCAGGACATCGATTTCTTTCTTAACGTCCAGTGACAAATATTTGATGCATTCTAAGGAAGAGAACATATTAACAATAATACCATAGGTATGTTTTGCAAGGATGGAGGACGGTAGATTTTAAATTATACTAGAAAATGAGGATACGTCTTTGGATTGGAGCACATAATTTGAATTACGGACCCATTAAAGCGCTGTTGTCAGAGTTCTCTAGCGTACATAACCTTAGAAAATAACTGCATTGTATATTTTTTTTACAACTCGGATAAACTTGGTTATAACGACACTAAATGCGAACACTCTTCGTTAAGTCCCTTCGTTAACGTAAAACACGCAATTCATATATCTTGAAGGTGATGACTTGGACAAATGCATTGAATCTAAACGTACAATAAAACTGTTTATTTTTGTCATTTCATATCTTATAGCTGATGCCTTGGACAAGGAAATTGATTCTATACGCACAACAACACCTTGTATGTGTGTGTCCTGTGAGGATGACGCGAGGGATGGAGGAGGGTATATCATTTCAATAGCATTAGTTCCCTCAATTACTTACATACCAGGGTGAGTTATCTACCGTAAGTATCTGATCGGTGAAATGGAAACCCATACTGCTACATGTAGGTACATAACAGGGTATGCACTGGGTTCACAGAATAGAAAATAATACATGAATAGGCAAAACGTAACAGAATAAGGAAATAGACCAAAAGAAGAATAGAGAACAGTGGTCAAAACAATAAATAAAGAAAAGATAAAAATTGGCCTAACAAATTAAAGAATACAGAAATGAAGTAGCACCTTAACTTCTTAGGAAGAAAGATAAGAAGTTAGCAATATCCTTTAACTCTACTTTCCGCTATATAATTCAAAATTTGGTGACTATGTGAAACGCATCTTTCCCATTGAACTAGAGATAACGGATACTACAGATACAGTTAAGTCGGCTTCATATCTTGACTTCGGTTGAAAACAAACCTTTACGACAAAAGAGATGATTTCAGCTTTCCAATTGTGAACTTTCCATTTCTAAGTAGCAACATTCCAGCAGCACCTGCATAGGGGGTATATATCTCCCAATTGATACGATATTCCCGTGCTTGCATTTCCTATCATGCTTTTTTTTATAGAGGGTTGCTGCTCACAAGGAAGCTATTAAACCAAGAGTTTCAAATGTTGAAGTTGAAATCATCCCTTCGTAAATTTTACGGACGCCATCACGAGTTGGTTGACCGTTATGGAACAACCATTTCACAAATGATATCGGATATTTCCTTACGTCGTAATTACAATCCCCTTCCCTTCATGAATGTGACTTACCGAATTATACTATTTACCGGATTTGATATCACATAAGCAACACCACGGGTGCCACATGTGGAGCAGGATCTGCTTACCCTTCCGGAGCACCTGAGATCACCCCTAGTTTTTGGTGGGGTTCGTGTTGTTTATTTTTTAGTTTTCTATGTTTTGTCATGTGTACTATTGTTTGTCTGTTTGTCTTTTTCATTTTTAGCCATGGCGTTGTCAGTTTGTTTTAGATTTATGAGTTTGACTGTCCCTTTGGTATCTTTTGTCCCTCATTTAGACAATCACATATGAAAGAGATGGTTTTGGGTGAGCGTCAATGCGACAGAATAGTACATGCATTTATCGGAAAATATTAACATTACCTAATTTCTCTATTTTGCAGAAAAATAAAAATGTTATAGGTGTCTCATAAAGATTTTTTAGATGCTTACTTGCTCTCACAACTACCCATTTCTCATTCAATATTGATTTGAAGAACAAGTTAAACAACAACACTTAAGCACATTACAAATAAGATACAATGTGCTATTAGATACATCAATGACTATTCTCCAAAGGATTAAATCAACTATTTTATGGGTTACATTCATCATCTTATTGTTTTATCTATGGATGAGTTAGTTTCCGACAAATATTTTACAGGGATAATAGTATATCTGGTATTTAGATGCAACGTATATTATTAAGTAATAATATACATTATAATTTATTGCATTTTCTTTGTCATTCAATGAAGAATACTTGCACAATCTTTTGGTAAGATATGAGTAAATATATATATGTTTTACTTTTTAAATTGTTATTTGGATGGAGAGTTGTCTCATTGACACTCACACCACATCTTCCTATATCTATGTATGTGAAGAAAAGAAAAAAATGTATTTAACACTAATAAGCCCGGAAAACAATGGACATTTTTTTCTGTATTAATAATGACTGAACGCTGTCTATAAATAAATATGAACATATTATACGATTGATCTCGTAGAGACTTTCTGGAGGGGGTATCTGGTATAATCACGCCATATGAAAGATGGATATCCCGACTGACTGCCAGAGTCGAAATTTTTCAGTATTCTTTTTAATGATTTATGATTTTTATCACTTACATTGAAATTTAAAAAGACTAATGACAAAAGACAGTAATGGATCTGCATCTGTGTTATTTTATGAATATTTTTAATCAAATCAAAAAATCATCTATAATTGAAACTACGTGATATAGTAATGTATTGTTTAGATACATCTACCAATACAACATTAAGATGTAATACACACAATTACAAACATATGTTCTTTTTCCTTGGAATTTATGATGTGTTTTCCTATAGAAGTAGATGCCAATATTGTTCTTTTTTTATATTACGATACGTATATTTCTTATTATTATTGACCATCTGCATTAAAGCGGTTTGCTATCAGCTAGCTAGTTTCTCTGTAAACTTGTATTTAGTTTTTAGAGAATAAAATAACTATCTTTCTATCTAGCTCCCCCAACTTTCATTATGCATGTAGTAAGGTATTCAACGACATAATACACGAGTTTGTTAACTCTAGCTAGTTCGCCGGTTATCGGCATTACATGTATTTCAAATCTTCCCAGAAGAACTTAATCGTTCACTATTGAGGCGCCTTGAAACGTTTTTTTTTTTTTATTTTTAAACAGATTTTGAAGATAGTCCTTTAACTATTAGTTTTTATTAAACCATTCATCTGCATATTTTGTTTTTGTTTTCAAATAATTCCTAGTTATCTCATTGAAAGCTTTGTCAGTATATGATGACTAAAGATTTCACGGAACACCTTTTGTCCATACTTGTATTCCAGAATACTTTTCATCCAGAAAGCAGCTTGAATTTACCATATTATTTTCTCTTGGGCTTGCTTATACTAGATACTCACCCATTCATAATAAAAAAAAAATAGTCGACCTCATCTCTTGACTTACATCGATAAATAAGCAATTATGATCGGTTGAGAACAAACAGATTATTTCGGCTTTACCATTGTGAACTTTCCATTTCTATGTAGCAACATTCCAGAAGCACATGCATATGGAATATATGTCTCCCAGTTGATACGAGATTCAAGGGAGAGTAGTTCGTTTTATCTCGATAGAGGGTTGCTGCTTTGGCCCAAGACCACAATTAATGACCCCGCTTTTCGTTGTCCACGAATATAGTTCCTTTTAATTAGAGTGTATTTTTCCTTAATTTTTTTTCTTTCCTTTCCTCACTCATTCCTTAAATCTTTTTGGGTGGAAATGAAAGAAGAGAGGTCAAATAAATTTTTGGAGGTTGTATTTTAACTGATTTTGATATGGAATGAGTGATTAGGTCAAGTGCAAAAAGGTGATATTTACAGTTTTCGGAACATCTCTTGACTTGTCAATAGGGGTATGGATGTGTATTGGCTAAATTTGTAAAAGTGATTGCTGCAATCTTTCTGAATTTTGGATATATATTTGGACTAGGACAATACATTACACACACAAAAAATTTGACAAAAGTGCATGGTGCAATTTTTTTAATGATGCAAAAGGTTATAAAGAAATGATAGAGGAATTAATTGTGGTCTGTGGCCTAAGAGGTGCATTTCAGCAAATTTTGGAATTTTTACTTTGGCATCTTTTCTGAATGATCTATTGGTATTGATTTGTCAAACTATATGAGAAGAAATGATTTTCACTTTCATTTGATAGAAATTTTGTGAAAAAGTCACTTTTCAGGTTAAATGCCTAAAATGTAGCTTTTTCACTTTTTTCACATTTTTTTCAAAAACAGCATGCTTAATTTCTCTCTGACAGTTTTTTTCTGATTTCTATTTGTGTATGTGGTATTTATTTCAGTTGTTTAACTTATTTGTGAACTCTGAACACAAAAAAAAGGAGATAAAAACATAAAATGAGTGCAAAATGTGCTGTTTTAATAGTCTAAGGCTAACGGTCAGTATATGCAGCAGGTGAAATGTGAAGTTCTATGCACTTAAAAGTTGTATTCCAAAACAGATTGCACTGAACCTACATCAAAAACACTTATTACTGGTTGCTTAACCATTTCTGTTTCACAGACTACCTTTACTTTCTTCTGTTGGATAGCTAGTGGTTTAAATATTGGCCTTTTGAGGCTGAAATTTCATTCAGTTTTTAAACAGTAAAGTTAATAAACTTTGCATCAGACCATACTGTCTGCATATATAGTTGAAAGTGACAGTCTTGTTACATCCAGGCTCCATGTTTTATCATATCTGAGCACAGATTTTAGCAAAAAGAAGTATATCTCCATCTCCCATATCATTTATATGCTTTTAAATATGCAAATGTGGGGAACGGCCTAAACTGGCAATCTGTTTTTTTAAGCATAACATTGCTAAAGACCATTTTATCCACCTGTGTTATGCTATTTGAAACTTATATTTCCATCAAAAGTACATTTATAACCTGTTAAAGTTTGTTTGATAACTTAACAACTTCAGAAAATTGTGGTAAGTGAAAAATATTACATTTGATATAAGGCCTCACCCTAATTGAAAACCTCTATTTTTTGGCACAGGCTCATATAAAATTAACTTCTGGCCATTTTTCATAAGTCTGATACATGAAGTATGCTTTCTGTTGCTTTAAATAGATGTTAACTTATACATAGAGACATTAAAAAGTGTTAGTTTTGGTATCTTTTGGTTTTTAGAAGCTCAAATTTGATAGTTTTAATTGTTCTAATTCAACGCCACAATTCAGCACCCAAAATTCAGATATAAAAAATGCCACATTTTTTTTATTTGGTATCATATGGCTTTGAAACTTTGTAACCTGTTTTATAATATACTAAGCTTGAATCATGCCAAGTTTTATTAGAATTGGTCAAGTTTTAGGCCCCTAATAGGCCCAAGACCACAATTAATGACCCCGCTTTTCGTTGTCCACGAATATAGTTCCTTTTAATTAGAGTGTATTTTTCCTTAATTTTTTTTCTTTCCTTTCCTCACTCATTCCTTAAATCTTTTTGGGTGGAAATGAAAGAAGAGAGGTCAAATAAATTTTTGGAGGTTGTATTTTAACTGATTTTGATATGGAATGAGTGATTAGGTCAAGTGCAAAAAGGTGATATTTACAGTTTTCGGAACATCTCTTGACTTGTCAATAGGGGTATGGATGTGTATTGGCTAAATTTGTAAAAGTGATTGCTGCAATCTTTCTGAATTTTGGATATATATTTGGACTAGGACAATACATTACACACACAAAAAATTTGACAAAAGTGCATGGTGCAATTTTTTTAATGATGCAAAAGGTTATAAAGAAATGATAGAGGAATTAATTGTGGTCTGTGGCCTAAGAGGTGCATTTCAGCAAATTTTGGAATTTTTACTTTGGCATCTTTTCTGAATGATCTATTGGTATTGATTTGTCAAACTATATGAGAAGAAATGATTTTCACTTTCATTTGATAGAAATTTTGTGAAAAAGTCACTTTTCAGGTTAAATGCCTAAAATGTAGCTTTTTCACTTTTTTCACATTTTTTTCAAAAACAGCATGCTTAATTTCTCTCTGACAGTTTTTTTCTGATTTCTATTTGTGTATGTGGTATTTATTTCAGTTGTTTAACTTATTTGTGAACTCTGAACACAAAAAAAAGGAGATAAAAACATAAAATGAGTGCAAAATGTGCTGTTTTAATAGTCTAAGGCTAACGGTCAGTATATGCAGCAGGTGAAATGTGAAGTTCTATGCACTTAAAAGTTGTATTCCAAAACAGATTGCACTGAACCTACATCAAAAACACTTATTACTGGTTGCTTAACCATTTCTGTTTCACAGACTACCTTTACTTTCTTCTGTTGGATAGCTAGTGGTTTAAATATTGGCCTTTTGAGGCTGAAATTTCATTCAGTTTTTAAACAGTAAAGTTAATAAACTTTGCATCAGACCATACTGTCTGCATATATAGTTGAAAGTGACAGTCTTGTTACATCCAGGCTCCATGTTTTATCATATCTGAGCACAGATTTTAGCAAAAAGAAGTATATCTCCATCTCCCATATCATTTATATGCTTTTAAATATGCAAATGTGGGGAACGGCCTAAACTGGCAATCTGTTTTTTTAAGCATAACATTGCTAAAGACCATTTTATCCACCTGTGTTATGCTATTTGAAACTTATATTTCCATCAAAAGTACATTTATAACCTGTTAAAGTTTGTTTGATAACTTAACAACTTCAGAAAATTGTGGTAAGTGAAAAATATTACATTTGATATAAGGCCTCACCCTAATTGAAAACCTCTATTTTTTGGCACAGGCTCATATAAAATTAACTTCTGGCCATTTTTCATAAGTCTGATACATGAAGTATGCTTTCTGTTGCTTTAAATAGATGTTAACTTATACATAGAGACATTAAAAAGTGTTAGTTTTGGTATCTTTTGGTTTTTAGAAGCTCAAATTTGATAGTTTTAATTGTTCTAATTCAACGCCACAATTCAGCACCCAAAATTCAGATATAAAAAATGCCACATTTTTTTTATTTGGTATCATATGGCTTTGAAACTTTGTAACCTGTTTTATAATATACTAAGCTTGAATCATGCCAAGTTTTATTAGAATTGGTCAAGTTTTAGGCCCCTAATAGGCCCAAGACCACAATTAATGACCCCGCTTTTCGTTGTCCACGAATATAGTTCCTTTTAATTAGAGTGTATTTTTCCTTAATTTTTTTTCTTTCCTTTCCTCACTCATTCCTTAAATCTTTTTGGGTGGAAATGAAAGAAGAGAGGTCAAATAAATTTTTGGAGGTTGTATTTTAACTGATTTTGATATGGAATGAGTGATTAGGTCAAGTGCAAAAAGGTGATATTTACAGTTTTCGGAACATCTCTTGACTTGTCAATAGGGGTATGGATGTGTATTGGCTAAATTTGTAAAAGTGATTGCTGCAATCTTTCTGAATTTTGGATATATATTTGGACTAGGACAATACATTACACACACAAAAAATTTGACAAAAGTGCATGGTGCAATTTTTTTAATGATGCAAAAGGTTATAAAGAAATGATAGAGGAATTAATTGTGGTCTGTGGCCTAAGAGGTGCATTTCAGCAAATTTTGGAATTTTTACTTTGGCATCTTTTCTGAATGATCTATTGGTATTGATTTGTCAAACTATATGAGAAGAAATGATTTTCACTTTCATTTGATAGAAATTTTGTGAAAAAGTCACTTTTCAGGTTAAATGCCTAAAATGTAGCTTTTTCACTTTTTTCACATTTTTTTCAAAAACAGCATGCTTAATTTCTCTCTGACAGTTTTTTTCTGATTTCTATTTGTGTATGTGGTATTTATTTCAGTTGTTTAACTTATTTGTGAACTCTGAACACAAAAAAAAGGAGATAAAAACATAAAATGAGTGCAAAATGTGCTGTTTTAATAGTCTAAGGCTAACGGTCAGTATATGCAGCAGGTGAAATGTGAAGTTCTATGCACTTAAAAGTTGTATTCCAAAACAGATTGCACTGAACCTACATCAAAAACACTTATTACTGGTTGCTTAACCATTTCTGTTTCACAGACTACCTTTACTTTCTTCTGTTGGATAGCTAGTGGTTTAAATATTGGCCTTTTGAGGCTGAAATTTCATTCAGTTTTTAAACAGTAAAGTTAATAAACTTTGCATCAGACCATACTGTCTGCATATATAGTTGAAAGTGACAGTCTTGTTACATCCAGGCTCCATGTTTTATCATATCTGAGCACAGATTTTAGCAAAAAGAAGTATATCTCCATCTCCCATATCATTTATATGCTTTTAAATATGCAAATGTGGGGAACGGCCTAAACTGGCAATCTGTTTTTTTAAGCATAACATTGCTAAAGACCATTTTATCCACCTGTGTTATGCTATTTGAAACTTATATTTCCATCAAAAGTACATTTATAACCTGTTAAAGTTTGTTTGATAACTTAACAACTTCAGAAAATTGTGGTAAGTGAAAAATATTACATTTGATATAAGGCCTCACCCTAATTGAAAACCTCTATTTTTTGGCACAGGCTCATATAAAATTAACTTCTGGCCATTTTTCATAAGTCTGATACATGAAGTATGCTTTCTGTTGCTTTAAATAGATGTTAACTTATACATAGAGACATTAAAAAGTGTTAGTTTTGGTATCTTTTGGTTTTTAGAAGCTCAAATTTGATAGTTTTAATTGTTCTAATTCAACGCCACAATTCAGCACCCAAAATTCAGATATAAAAAATGCCACATTTTTTTTATTTGGTATCATATGGCTTTGAAACTTTGTAACCTGTTTTATAATATACTAAGCTTGAATCATGCCAAGTTTTATTAGAATTGGTCAAGTTTTAGGCCCCTAATAGGCCCAAGACCACAATTAATGACCCCGCTTTTCGTTGTCCACGAATATAGTTCCTTTTAATTAGAGTGTATTTTTCCTTAATTTTTTTTCTTTCCTTTCCTCACTCATTCCTTAAATCTTTTTGGGTGGAAATGAAAGAAGAGAGGTCAAATAAATTTTTGGAGGTTGTATTTTAACTGATTTTGATATGGAATGAGTGATTAGGTCAAGTGCAAAAAGGTGATATTTACAGTTTTCGGAACATCTCTTGACTTGTCAATAGGGGTATGGATGTGTATTGGCTAAATTTGTAAAAGTGATTGCTGCAATCTTTCTGAATTTTGGATATATATTTGGACTAGGACAATACATTACACACACAAAAAATTTGACAAAAGTGCATGGTGCAATTTTTTTAATGATGCAAAAGGTTATAAAGAAATGATAGAGGAATTAATTGTGGTCTGTGGCCTAAGAGGTGCATTTCAGCAAATTTTGGAATTTTTACTTTGGCATCTTTTCTGAATGATCTATTGGTATTGATTTGTCAAACTATATGAGAAGAAATGATTTTCACTTTCATTTGATAGAAATTTTGTGAAAAAGTCACTTTTCAGGTTAAATGCCTAAAATGTAGCTTTTTCACTTTTTTCACATTTTTTTCAAAAACAGCATGCTTAATTTCTCTCTGACAGTTTTTTTCTGATTTCTATTTGTGTATGTGGTATTTATTTCAGTTGTTTAACTTATTTGTGAACTCTGAACACAAAAAAAAGGAGATAAAAACATAAAATGAGTGCAAAATGTGCTGTTTTAATAGTCTAAGGCTAACGGTCAGTATATGCAGCAGGTGAAATGTGAAGTTCTATGCACTTAAAAGTTGTATTCCAAAACAGATTGCACTGAACCTACATCAAAAACACTTATTACTGGTTGCTTAACCATTTCTGTTTCACAGACTACCTTTACTTTCTTCTGTTGGATAGCTAGTGGTTTAAATATTGGCCTTTTGAGGCTGAAATTTCATTCAGTTTTTAAACAGTAAAGTTAATAAACTTTGCATCAGACCATACTGTCTGCATATATAGTTGAAAGTGACAGTCTTGTTACATCCAGGCTCCATGTTTTATCATATCTGAGCACAGATTTTAGCAAAAAGAAGTATATCTCCATCTCCCATATCATTTATATGCTTTTAAATATGCAAATGTGGGGAACGGCCTAAACTGGCAATCTGTTTTTTTAAGCATAACATTGCTAAAGACCATTTTATCCACCTGTGTTATGCTATTTGAAACTTATATTTCCATCAAAAGTACATTTATAACCTGTTAAAGTTTGTTTGATAACTTAACAACTTCAGAAAATTGTGGTAAGTGAAAAATATTACATTTGATATAAGGCCTCACCCTAATTGAAAACCTCTATTTTTTGGCACAGGCTCATATAAAATTAACTTCTGGCCATTTTTCATAAGTCTGATACATGAAGTATGCTTTCTGTTGCTTTAAATAGATGTTAACTTATACATAGAGACATTAAAAAGTGTTAGTTTTGGTATCTTTTGGTTTTTAGAAGCTCAAATTTGATAGTTTTAATTGTTCTAATTCAACGCCACAATTCAGCACCCAAAATTCAGATATAAAAAATGCCACATTTTTTTTATTTGGTATCATATGGCTTTGAAACTTTGTAACCTGTTTTATAATATACTAAGCTTGAATCATGCCAAGTTTTATTAGAATTGGTCAAGTTTTAGGCCCCTAATAGGCCCAAGACCACAATTAATGACCCCGCTTTTCGTTGTCCACGAATATAGTTCCTTTTAATTAGAGTGTATTTTTCCTTAATTTTTTTTCTTTCCTTTCCTCACTCATTCCTTAAATCTTTTTGGGTGGAAATGAAAGAAGAGAGGTCAAATAAATTTTTGGAGGTTGTATTTTAACTGATTTTGATATGGAATGAGTGATTAGGTCAAGTGCAAAAAGGTGATATTTACAGTTTTCGGAACATCTCTTGACTTGTCAATAGGGGTATGGATGTGTATTGGCTAAATTTGTAAAAGTGATTGCTGCAATCTTTCTGAATTTTGGATATATATTTGGACTAGGACAATACATTACACACACAAAAAATTTGACAAAAGTGCATGGTGCAATTTTTTTAATGATGCAAAAGGTTATAAAGAAATGATAGAGGAATTAATTGTGGTCTGTGGCCTAAGAGGTGCATTTCAGCAAATTTTGGAATTTTTACTTTGGCATCTTTTCTGAATGATCTATTGGTATTGATTTGTCAAACTATATGAGAAGAAATGATTTTCACTTTCATTTGATAGAAATTTTGTGAAAAAGTCACTTTTCAGGTTAAATGCCTAAAATGTAGCTTTTTCACTTTTTTCACATTTTTTTCAAAAACAGCATGCTTAATTTCTCTCTGACAGTTTTTTTCTGATTTCTATTTGTGTATGTGGTATTTATTTCAGTTGTTTAACTTATTTGTGAACTCTGAACACAAAAAAAAGGAGATAAAAACATAAAATGAGTGCAAAATGTGCTGTTTTAATAGTCTAAGGCTAACGGTCAGTATATGCAGCAGGTGAAATGTGAAGTTCTATGCACTTAAAAGTTGTATTCCAAAACAGATTGCACTGAACCTACATCAAAAACACTTATTACTGGTTGCTTAACCATTTCTGTTTCACAGACTACCTTTACTTTCTTCTGTTGGATAGCTAGTGGTTTAAATATTGGCCTTTTGAGGCTGAAATTTCATTCAGTTTTTAAACAGTAAAGTTAATAAACTTTGCATCAGACCATACTGTCTGCATATATAGTTGAAAGTGACAGTCTTGTTACATCCAGGCTCCATGTTTTATCATATCTGAGCACAGATTTTAGCAAAAAGAAGTATATCTCCATCTCCCATATCATTTATATGCTTTTAAATATGCAAATGTGGGGAACGGCCTAAACTGGCAATCTGTTTTTTTAAGCATAACATTGCTAAAGACCATTTTATCCACCTGTGTTATGCTATTTGAAACTTATATTTCCATCAAAAGTACATTTATAACCTGTTAAAGTTTGTTTGATAACTTAACAACTTCAGAAAATTGTGGTAAGTGAAAAATATTACATTTGATATAAGGCCTCACCCTAATTGAAAACCTCTATTTTTTGGCACAGGCTCATATAAAATTAACTTCTGGCCATTTTTCATAAGTCTGATACATGAAGTATGCTTTCTGTTGCTTTAAATAGATGTTAACTTATACATAGAGACATTAAAAAGTGTTAGTTTTGGTATCTTTTGGTTTTTAGAAGCTCAAATTTGATAGTTTTAATTGTTCTAATTCAACGCCACAATTCAGCACCCAAAATTCAGATATAAAAAATGCCACATTTTTTTTATTTGGTATCATATGGCTTTGAAACTTTGTAACCTGTTTTATAATATACTAAGCTTGAATCATGCCAAGTTTTATTAGAATTGGTCAAGTTTTAGGCCCCTAATAGGCCCAAGACCACAATTAATGACCCCGCTTTTCGTTGTCCACGAATATAGTTCCTTTTAATTAGAGTGTATTTTTCCTTAATTTTTTTTCTTTCCTTTCCTCACTCATTCCTTAAATCTTTTTGGGTGGAAATGAAAGAAGAGAGGTCAAATAAATTTTTGGAGGTTGTATTTTAACTGATTTTGATATGGAATGAGTGATTAGGTCAAGTGCAAAAAGGTGATATTTACAGTTTTCGGAACATCTCTTGACTTGTCAATAGGGGTATGGATGTGTATTGGCTAAATTTGTAAAAGTGATTGCTGCAATCTTTCTGAATTTTGGATATATATTTGGACTAGGACAATACATTACACACACAAAAAATTTGACAAAAGTGCATGGTGCAATTTTTTTAATGATGCAAAAGGTTATAAAGAAATGATAGAGGAATTAATTGTGGTCTGTGGCCTAAGAGGTGCATTTCAGCAAATTTTGGAATTTTTACTTTGGCATCTTTTCTGAATGATCTATTGGTATTGATTTGTCAAACTATATGAGAAGAAATGATTTTCACTTTCATTTGATAGAAATTTTGTGAAAAAGTCACTTTTCAGGTTAAATGCCTAAAATGTAGCTTTTTCACTTTTTTCACATTTTTTTCAAAAACAGCATGCTTAATTTCTCTCTGACAGTTTTTTTCTGATTTCTATTTGTGTATGTGGTATTTATTTCAGTTGTTTAACTTATTTGTGAACTCTGAACACAAAAAAAAGGAGATAAAAACATAAAATGAGTGCAAAATGTGCTGTTTTAATAGTCTAAGGCTAACGGTCAGTATATGCAGCAGGTGAAATGTGAAGTTCTATGCACTTAAAAGTTGTATTCCAAAACAGATTGCACTGAACCTACATCAAAAACACTTATTACTGGTTGCTTAACCATTTCTGTTTCACAGACTACCTTTACTTTCTTCTGTTGGATAGCTAGTGGTTTAAATATTGGCCTTTTGAGGCTGAAATTTCATTCAGTTTTTAAACAGTAAAGTTAATAAACTTTGCATCAGACCATACTGTCTGCATATATAGTTGAAAGTGACAGTCTTGTTACATCCAGGCTCCATGTTTTATCATATCTGAGCACAGATTTTAGCAAAAAGAAGTATATCTCCATCTCCCATATCATTTATATGCTTTTAAATATGCAAATGTGGGGAACGGCCTAAACTGGCAATCTGTTTTTTTAAGCATAACATTGCTAAAGACCATTTTATCCACCTGTGTTATGCTATTTGAAACTTATATTTCCATCAAAAGTACATTTATAACCTGTTAAAGTTTGTTTGATAACTTAACAACTTCAGAAAATTGTGGTAAGTGAAAAATATTACATTTGATATAAGGCCTCACCCTAATTGAAAACCTCTATTTTTTGGCACAGGCTCATATAAAATTAACTTCTGGCCATTTTTCATAAGTCTGATACATGAAGTATGCTTTCTGTTGCTTTAAATAGATGTTAACTTATACATAGAGACATTAAAAAGTGTTAGTTTTGGTATCTTTTGGTTTTTAGAAGCTCAAATTTGATAGTTTTAATTGTTCTAATTCAACGCCACAATTCAGCACCCAAAATTCAGATATAAAAAATGCCACATTTTTTTTATTTGGTATCATATGGCTTTGAAACTTTGTAACCTGTTTTATAATATACTAAGCTTGAATCATGCCAAGTTTTATTAGAATTGGTCAAGTTTTAGGCCCCTAATAGGCCCAAGACCACAATTAATGACCCCGCTTTTCGTTGTCCACGAATATAGTTCCTTTTAATTAGAGTGTATTTTTCCTTAATTTTTTTTCTTTCCTTTCCTCACTCATTCCTTAAATCTTTTTGGGTGGAAATGAAAGAAGAGAGGTCAAATAAATTTTTGGAGGTTGTATTTTAACTGATTTTGATATGGAATGAGTGATTAGGTCAAGTGCAAAAAGGTGATATTTACAGTTTTCGGAACATCTCTTGACTTGTCAATAGGGGTATGGATGTGTATTGGCTAAATTTGTAAAAGTGATTGCTGCAATCTTTCTGAATTTTGGATATATATTTGGACTAGGACAATACATTACACACACAAAAAATTTGACAAAAGTGCATGGTGCAATTTTTTTAATGATGCAAAAGGTTATAAAGAAATGATAGAGGAATTAATTGTGGTCTGTGGCCTAAGAGGTGCATTTCAGCAAATTTTGGAATTTTTACTTTGGCATCTTTTCTGAATGATCTATTGGTATTGATTTGTCAAACTATATGAGAAGAAATGATTTTCACTTTCATTTGATAGAAATTTTGTGAAAAAGTCACTTTTCAGGTTAAATGCCTAAAATGTAGCTTTTTCACTTTTTTCACATTTTTTTCAAAAACAGCATGCTTAATTTCTCTCTGACAGTTTTTTTCTGATTTCTATTTGTGTATGTGGTATTTATTTCAGTTGTTTAACTTATTTGTGAACTCTGAACACAAAAAAAAGGAGATAAAAACATAAAATGAGTGCAAAATGTGCTGTTTTAATAGTCTAAGGCTAACGGTCAGTATATGCAGCAGGTGAAATGTGAAGTTCTATGCACTTAAAAGTTGTATTCCAAAACAGATTGCACTGAACCTACATCAAAAACACTTATTACTGGTTGCTTAACCATTTCTGTTTCACAGACTACCTTTACTTTCTTCTGTTGGATAGCTAGTGGTTTAAATATTGGCCTTTTGAGGCTGAAATTTCATTCAGTTTTTAAACAGTAAAGTTAATAAACTTTGCATCAGACCATACTGTCTGCATATATAGTTGAAAGTGACAGTCCTTGTTACATCCAGGCTCCATGTTTTATCATATCTGAGCACAGATTTTAGCAAAAAGAAGTATATCTCCATCTCCCATATCATTTATATGCTTTTAAATATGCAAATGTGGGGAACGGCCTAAACTGGCAATCTGTTTTTTTAAGCATAACATTGCTAAAGACCATTTTATCCACCTGTGTTATGCTATTTGAAACTTATATTTCCATCAAAAGTACATTTATAAACCTGTTAAAGTTTGTTTGATAACTTAACAACTTCAGAAAAATTGTGGTAAGTGAAAAATATTACATTTGATATAAGGGCCTCACCCTAATTGAAAACCTCTATTTTTTGGCACAGGCTCATATAAAATTAACTTCTGGCCATTTTTCATAAGTCTGATACATGAAGTATGCTTTCCTGTTGCTTTAAATAGATGTTAACTTATACATAGAGACATTAAAAAGTGTTAGTTTTGGTATCTTTTGGTTTTTA